>NC_066617.1:376421486-376431106 GCF_025201925.1 Gopherus flavomarginatus
GCACTATTTCCCCGCCAGCACGACCTCTTCTGTCCTTCCAATATATTAGTACCCTTGTATTACTGTGTCCCATTGATTATCCTCATTCCAACAAGTTTCTGTGATGCCTCTTATATCAATATCCTCATGTGATATGAGGCACTCTAGTTTGCCCATTTTGTTATTTAGAATTTTAGCATTGGTGTATTAGCATTTTAAAATCTTGAGTCCTTTTAACTGTCTATCATTACAGGATGTAATTAAATGGGACACTTTTTCATTTGATTGTTTCTCTTGAGATTCTGCCTGTATTTTATCATTTTCCATCTTCTCGTCCTCAGTAAGACTTAGAGAATCTCCATTAATAGATCAGACCCTTAGGGATGTCTTTGTCTGAACCACGTTCCTCTGCACCTGTCGGCTTTCCCCGAACTCTTATTTTAAAAACTTCTCTATGACCTTTTTAGTTTTAAGTCCCAGCAATTTGTTTCCATTTTGGTTCAGGTGGAACACATCCTTCCTGTATAGACTCCCCCTTTCCTAAAAATGTCCCCATTTGTGAATCCCTTTGAGAGCGACAGAGTGGGGATTCAGTCTTGACAGGAACAATATGGATAAACAATATGCAGAAACATGTTTCCTGCTGGTGCCTATTAAGGTTTCTCAGACCATGACATGTAGGAATTAGTGATGCAAGGGGCCCCTTAAAATTTGGAATTGGCATTACTAGGGTCTGTTGCTCATAATTCATTTCTCTGAAAAATGACAATGTCATTTTTCAGTGTGTGAAGAGCGACCAATCTGCTTCACCCATGGGAAGAGCCACCCGTTAGCATAGGAAGTAGTGTCTCACATTAACATTGTCTCTCCTTCCAGGCATTTGTACGGTGACCATCACCTGAGAGACTGGGAACATATAGAAAGTTTGGGGAACGTACAGTACATGCAGGAGAGATCGTTCTGCTTTAGAACTGGTCACCTTCTCCCCTACTGCATGTCAGATTCCAACACAACCCACTTCGCCAACCCCTCCATCTTCATCCTGCTGGGCATTCCTGGCCTGGAGGCTGCCTACGTCTGGATCTCCATCCTCTTCTGCACCATGTATGTCACAGCAATCTTGGGGAACTTCACCATCCTGTTCACTGTGAAGACAGAGCCGAGTCTCCATGGGCCCATGTACTATTTCCTTTGCATGCTGGCCATCACTGACTTGGTTGAATGTACGTCCATTGTACCCAAAATGCTGAGCATCTTCTGGTTCAATTCCAGAGAGATAGATTTCAGGTCTTGCCTCACTCAGCTGTATTTCATTCACTGCTTTTCAGGGATGGAGTCTGGGATCTTCGTGGCCATGGCTTTGGATCGCTACGTGGCCATCTGTGATCCCCTGAGACATTCCACCCTCCTAACAAAGTCCATTGTGGCTAAGATTGCCCTGGCCATGATGCTACGCAGCAGCATTGTTGTACTGCCATATCCCTTCCTGGTAAAGCAGTGGCCTTATTGCAGAACCAACATCATCCC
This sequence comes from Gopherus flavomarginatus, assembly GCF_025201925.1. Taxonomy (NCBI): domain Eukaryota; kingdom Metazoa; phylum Chordata; order Testudines; family Testudinidae; genus Gopherus; species Gopherus flavomarginatus. The sequence continues at coordinate 376,422,993 of NC_066617.1, forward strand.
CCAGCTGTACTGCGCACACATAGCCGTGGTGAAGCTGGCCTGTGCTGACACCCGCATCAGTAGCTACTATGGCCTCTTTGTGGTATTCTGTGTGATGGGTCTGGATGCGATTTTCATTGCCCTGTCTTACACCCAGATCCTCAGGGCCATCTTCAGCCTCCCACAAAGGATGCCCGGATCAAGACTTTGGGACCTTGCATCTCCCACCTTTGTTCCATCTTAGCCTTTTACATCCAAGTCTCTTCTTCTCCCTCATATACCGATTTGTTCAGAATGTACCCCTGCATTTCCACATTCTCATTGCCAACGTTTACCTCTTGATGCCCCCTGTGCTAAATCCCATCATCTACAGGGTGAGGACCAAACAGATCCGGGACAGGCTGCTCCGGCTCTTTAGTCGTAAAGGGACCTAAAATTTTCTCCTGATGCTCTGGCTCTCAGACCTGCAAGCAGAGCTGGCTGGTGATGTGGTGCTGGAGAGTCAGGAGAGATGTTAAGATCCTTTTCTGACCTTACTATGCTATGTTGATGTGGAAAATTAGGGGAATTGATCTATATACTATTCATAGAGTTGACACCTTTCTAGTCATTGGTAAATGCTCCACGTCTTCAGCTGTGGCCTCCACCCCTGTCACAATGAAAAAGAGCCATTTCAGATTTTCCTAGGAATGGCAATTTTTTCCAGTTTTTTAGGCCTCACCTGAAATTGCTAAAACCATTCAATCATTGCTTCAACAGACAATCATTCACAAGTTTATCTCAATAGGCAACTCTCGAAACTGCCCAGTACAAAAAACAAATGGGTCGTGTCATCTTACCATTGACTATCAAAAGTTGAATCAAGTAACTCCAGCTTGTACAGCTGTTGTATACAAAATGCCTGACCTGATTAAATCTATCAATCCCGAAGGAAAATGATTTTCTACCATGTGTCTAAGAAAAGCCAACGTTGCCCAGCTTTCACAGTAGAAGGGGGTCAGTTTCCATTTCAAGTCTGGCCCCAAGGGCTACATAAAAATTCATTCATTTTCTATGGGTAAATGAAATGAATTTTATCAAGGTTTTCAGAACCCTCTATTCTATTTTAATATGTAAATGACATTTGCTTAGCAACAGAAACTCAAGAGAAACACCTAGAGTATCAGATGAACTTTTTCAAATCATCAAGGACACAGGATTAATGGTCCAAGCAGATTCCTTTCTGGGTATCACATTTTCTCAAGGAGGTCGATCACCTGCACACCAAAAGATGGATTCAGTTCGCGAACTACCCATGCCCACTAACATAACTGCTTTACATTCATTCTTAGGTTTAGCAGGATACCATCGAAACTTCATCCCTATCTTTGCTCACATTGCACTTCCACTCTATAAACTCTTGAAAAAAGAAATTGCTTGAATTTGGACAAACAAACATGCAAACGTAGGGAAATGATCTATTTGGTACATGACGTACCATCAGAAGGCCGTCAAGTGGTCGAAGAAAAATATGCAGTGCCTCAACTCGATAGGTTGGTGGCCATGCATGAAGGCAAATATACAGCTGTACAGTAAAAATTGTTCAGTTTGTTCACAGAATAATCCTACTCCAACAGAATAGAATGCTCCTTTAAGATCCCAGATATATGAAGTTCCATGGAAATCAATACTTTCTGGTTGTCATTAACATTGTCTTAATAGGCGGAAGCATTTCCTTTAAAAGCAAATACGCTGTAGCCACAGCAGAGGCTCTGACTGACCAAGTATTTTCTCATTGACAACTCCCTGCTAGGGTGGAGTCAGACAGTGGAACACAGTTTACTGAACAAGTTTTCTAAAAAGGCCTACATTTATTAAGAGTGCAACAAAAATTGGATATTCCATACAGATCTCAATAATCAGGGATGTTAGAGCGAAAAAATCATACCATCAAACATACATTGCAAAAGCTGGTAGATGCTAATGGACACAGTTGAGACCCCCTGATTCCTCTCTTTTTAATAGCATTCAGGGAAACTCCAGCTGCCTCCACAAATCATACACCCGGTGAGGTTATAACTAAACAAACTATGCATGTGCGAGAGCATCTTATATATCATGCCAGTGGCACACAGCTAAAGGGAGTAAAGCTTGGAACCCATCTGTAAGCATTACAGAAACATCTGAATCAGGTAGTTTGCAAATTGGAAAAATTCAAATGAAAGGCAAGAGCCTATTTTGACAAAATTAAAAAAAAAAAAAGCTTGTGAGGTTGGAAACCAGGTTACGCTTTTATTCTATGGTGGATCTGAACAACACAACTTGTGTAACCCATAACCTGGGCTATAGACTATTGTGGACAGATTAAGTGCCTCTGTGTATAAAATTAAAATTGTACCAAGTACCAAAAAAGTAGATAAATATCACAATGCGAATCAGCTAAAGCAGTATCGGAAGGGAAATATCTCTCCACAGGCACCAGAACCAAAGATGGTGCAAGAAAGCCAATACAAAAGAGCTCAGTGACAGACACAATAAAAATGCCACTCGCACCCACAGTAACCCTATATGTCTGCTTGAATGCTGCAGATGAGCTGAATCACAGGCAGGTTCTCCACCAGAGACACAAAATGGTTGCAGTGGAGCAAAATGTTATTGTGGGACTAAACTCAGATTTGCCTATTAAGGCTAAAAATTCACAGATAACAGTGACTTGGATATAAGAAAGAGTAAAACCAGGCCAAGAGTCATTTAAAACATCAGGCCTGTCAACTGAGATTTTCTTTAATTGGAATTACCCACCAGACCAAGAACAATTCATAGCTAAAATTTGAGACAGGACACTCTTTACCGCACGGACTAATGATACAACTGTAACAATGTGTAAGGTACAGAATCTTATGTCAGATTTGTATAGACTAGGGTTACAAAATTTGTATTATGGAAAAATTTCCCACAGAAACATACTGTTGCCCAGAGACATTAAGTAGCCGAATGCCTCATCATAGGTTTTATCAACAAGTCAAAGGAAAAGTAGGGATACATATAGTTCTTGCCTATGATATAGAAGAAAATAAACAAAAGCCTTATGTAGATTGGAAAAAGGATCGTTCCTTTACTGAAGATAGGATAGTCAACCAGACAAAGGACAATTCATATCTAAAATTTTGGACAGAACACTGTTAACTGCATGGACTAATGACACAATTGTAACAATCATAGAATCATAGAATATTAGGGTTGGAAGAGACAAGTTTTGTCTCAGTAGGTCATCTCCTTCCAAAGCAGGACCAACACCAAATAAATCATCCCAGCCAAGGCTTTGACAAGCTGGGCCTTAAAAACCTCGAAGGATGGAGATACCACCCTCTCCCTAGGTAACCCATTCCAGTGCTTCAGCACTCTCTGAGTTGAAATAAATGTAAGATACAAAATCATATGCTGGGTTCGTATAGACTAGGATTATATGTAACATTGAGAAATAACCAAAAGTCTTATGTAGATCGGAAAAAACAAAATCTTTCCCTTACTGAAGAAGTCTAGCGGGGGAGAATGTAAAACATATATTTCAGGAGAAACTCATTCTTTTCCAGCCAGTGATGGAATTCCATATGGATTATGGGAAAATAGAACCAGATGTCGAAGCTCAGTAAAAGGTGAAACAATGGCTATTCATGACTTAAAACAGGAAGACGAGAGAGAGTCTAAGACCTGTATCAAAATTAAAATTTGGACGGAACTGGAGTTTTTAACAAATATTTCAAGGTGAAAGTACAGGCAATAAGACTTAAAAGGGACCGTGAACCTCAAAATTCAGTCAAATATCCAAAATTACAGGAAGGGCCTATTAGTGGTCTGACTGCCACAGCAGTGCCACGGGTGTTAATCAATCAGGTATAATTCATGCATATCCCTGTTGTGTTAAATCTATCTTACTGGCAAATAAACATGTTCAATTCCTGCAGAAACACCAAGGTGGCATTTATTTTTTTCCTCAGTACACCGTGTGGATAAGGTTACTGCTTATCAACAATGAGTGCAAGATATAGCTAATTTGGATTGAAGAGAACACAATAATCTGCATGCTCCTAGAAGAAAACACAAACACCAAACCAAATGGAAATCATAAGCAGTATTACAAGGTTATGTGGTACAAAAAGGTCAATTTGAAATAAGGAGAATGCTGAAAAAACAAAAAGCACATTAAGTCTGTACTTCAGGAAGAAGTTAATCACGTAGCTGATCCAATATTGAAAGGGATTTATGGATTATCAACTAAGAAAAAATTGACAGTGTATAATATGCATAAAATCACTAGATTATTTAATAAAAACGAAGAGAAGATTAATCAATTGGTAAACTACAATAATGATCAGGACAAAATTCATTATCTTGGAGGAAAACTTAGTTGCTTTCAATGTTTAGAATGAAAAGGGTACCAAAATTGATTCAAAACCAGCAAATTATAAATTGGTATTGTCCACAGTATATTCAAAGGTATGGAGAAGAAAAAGTTGAATGCCAAATGGATTGTAAAAAAAAAATGTCATTTGGGGCAATCAGAAACATAGGGTTTGTGACCTCACATCTGAATCATGGTGTGTTTAAAAAAGACCCTGCGACATGTCATAATCCTTATACATTTTGTTCAATATATTATTACTATTATCATTGTGTTCGATCCAGATAAGGCTGGTTTTTGATCAGTTGGCTACTGTCCAATCCATAGGCCATCTAGAAAATATTTACAAGGAACAAATGCAAGTACTTCTGCTAATAGTGTATCACTACAATACCCAAACACGGAAAGTACCACAGATTATTTGCTGCTCTCAAAAAAGGCATCAGTGGATCTCTAGGTGCAATGTGTTTGAAGTAATAACTCCACTAGGTGGTCTGCTGAAAAGGTACCAACAATATTCCCCGGCAGTGAATGCGACGCAAGCATCATGCCCAGTACAACCAACTAAATGGAGATCTGTAATGGGACAAACGGCCTATGCAGAAAAACAACAACAACAACAAACAGTATTTCATGGTAACCATCATAAAGAATTTTATCATGGTCAACGTAGACCAAATTTTTGTTTAAAATCACAGGTACACACAACAATTTGTCATAGAACAATACCTCCGATACCCACTTTTGAAAAGTGGGTGTTCACCCATGAAAGCTCATGCTCCAATACATCTGTTAGTTTATAAGGTGCCACAGGATTCTTTGCTGCTTTTACAGATCCAGACTAACACGGCTACCCCTCTGAAAATAAAATTGTTATTCCTAGTAACCCTGGCTATCAGGATTTGATTAGACAAAGCACTCTGATCTTTCACAGCTATATATCACCACTAACATTACTGCTGAAACAATTATTAGAAAAAAGAAATTAATATTTAATTTAAATTAGCAATGCCATGGATAAAGCAAAACAAGCAATTATCGAAATTTTAGACCATGATAATTCACAAGACAAAAGGAATGAGAATTGGATGGAAGGGATGGATTATTTGCCATAGTACCTTTAGTATGTGCACCATCATTGCCTTCTGTTATATGGGAGGAAAATTTAAAATAATATGTGTGATGGGCTAACCCCTTACCAGCTATACTTTTTATTCCCTTACTTATGTGGTGAACTGTCACAACACCAGCAACAGCCAGGCACAATAGGAGAGAAGGGTGTAAAGAGATTGAGACTTATGAAGAAATACAGAGCATGAGTCCACATCCAATTCCAGAAGCACCCTATGATTACAGTCACGTACCACAGTGCAGAGGAGTGATTACTGCAGCAATTGAAAGAGTCCCAAAAGAAGGAACTAAATCCTAGTAATAATGTAAATTAATGACACGTGGATAAAATTAAGTTACATATAATCTTTTAGGCATACATTTCAAGTTACATATACAATTGGATTATTAATTAATTAATTAATACCATTGCTGTATGTTGGTATATGTATGTGACCGAGCACTTATTAGCTAATCATCATTTGATAATGAGATAACTCTCCCTCAGCGTAACCAGTAATTTTAGTTTTGTATTCACTTATTGTGTGGTGTTATGATTAGTCAATAGGTTATACTCGGTGTATTTACTCTATGTTAATCAAAATGGACATACAGAAATTGGTTTATGGAATTATAAAAGTATAAGATTAAGCAAAACATAAGGATGAGTAATAGCTAAAGGAAGTAGGTGAGAAATCAGACAAGCTGAAAAACAAAGAAACTGTAGGCTAAATCCAGCAAGATCTAGCCAAACTATTTAAGGCCTTAGATTCAAGAAATGGCCCAGGAATGACCTAAGGCCCTCACATTCTGGTGACATTGCGAAAGCAAATTCAGAGAAGGTTAAAATTAAACATAAAATTTCTGCAACAATGAAATGTGTTCATAACAGGTGCCTGACCCACAAGGCGAAGGTGGCACATCACCCTACACAGCCTGTAGAATCCGGAGTCCCCCCTGTGGGGGACAATAACAGCGCCTACATGCACAGAAGTAGATATAGTCAAAGTTAATGCATAAAAAGAGGTGCCCAAGAATAGCAAATTGAGCTCCCTGTGGGAGACTCCAGCAGGAATCCGTATTGACAAACAATCCATGTATGGGCCAAGAGACTATGAGAGGGACAACACACTCACACACCTCCTAGGAGGATGTGAGAATGTTTATAGTAACAGTTAGTCAATGGTACTGATACATCTTTGGAATTATATACGCTGTTACTTTCATGATTTGAAATGAGCCTTTGACAAGGACCCTCAGCAAAGGCTCTTACATAAATTAAGTTGTCATGGGAGAAGAGGGAAGATTCTTTCATGGACTGAGAACTGGTTAAAAGACAGGGAGAAAAGGGTAGGAATAAATGGCAAATTTTCAGCACAGAGAGGGGTTACTAGTGGTGTTCCCCAAGGGTCAGACCTAGGCCTAATCTTATTCAACTTATTCATAAATGATCTGGAGAAAGGGGTAAACAGTGAGGTGGCATAGTTTGCAGATGATACTAAACTGCTCAAGATAGTTAAGACCAAAGCAGACTGTGAAGAACTTGAAAAAGATCTCACAAAACTAAGTGTTTGGGCAACAAAATGGCAAATGATATTTAATGTGGATAAATGTAAAATAATTCACATTGGAAAAAATAACCACAACTATATATACAATATGATGGGGGCTAATTTAGCTACAGCTAATCAGGAAAAAGATCTTGGAGTCATTGTGGATAGTTCTCTGAGGATGTCCATGCAGTGTGCAGAGGCGGTCAAAAAAGCAAACAGGATGTTAGGAATCATTAAAAAAGGGAATAGAGAATAAGACGGAGAAAATCTTATTGCCCTTATATAAATCCATGCTACGCCCACATCTCGAATACTGTGTACAGATGTGGTCTCCTCACCTCAAAAAAGATATACTGGCACTAGAAAAGGTTCAGAGAAGGGCAACTAAAATTATTAGGGGTGTGGAACGGGTCCCATATGAGGAGAGATTAAAGAGGCTAGGACTTTTCAGTGTGGAAAAGAGGAGACTAAGTGGGGATATGATAGAGGGTACATAAAATCATGAGTGGTGTGGATAAAGTGAATAAGGAAAACTTATTTACTTGTTCCAATAATATAAGTACTAGGGGTCACCAAATGAAATTAATGAGCTGAAGGTTTAAAACAAATAAAAGGAAGTTCTTCTTCATGCAATGCACAGTCAACCTGTGGAACTCCTTATCTGATGACTTTGTGAAGGCTAGGACTACAACAGTGTTTAAAAGAGAACTGGATAAATTCATGGAGGGTAAAGTCCATTAATGGCTATTAGACAGGATGGGTAAGGAATGGTGTTCCGTAGACTCTGTTTTTCAGAGGGATGGAGACGGGATGGCAGGAGAGAGATCACTTGGTCATTGCCTGTTAGGTTTCACTCCCTCTGGGGCACCTGGACATTGGCCACTGTCGTTAGAGAGGATACTGGGGCTGGATGACCTTTGGTCTGACCTCGTATGACCATTCTTATGTTCTTACTGTATTGGTAACTTTGATGAAATTACTAAAGGAGAAAGTGCTCTTGTAATTGTATGTTGTTATGTGCTTGTGGTTTTCTCTATTCCTATGGGCTCTGGATCTAAAACAAATGGAGATAACTTTGTTGAACTTAAGAC
>NC_066617.1:376431306-376539968 GCF_025201925.1 Gopherus flavomarginatus
AGTCCACCTCTGGGGCAACCTGCTTTTTTTTTTTATCCCTAACCGAAAAAGTGCTGAAATTAATAGCAGAGGTTTCAAACAAACAAAAGGAGGTTTCTATTCACACAGCTCACAGTCACTGTAGAACTCCTTGACAGTGCATGTGAGAAGCCATGATCAAAACAGGATTCAAAAAAGAACTAAATAAATTCGTGGGGGTAGGTCCTTTGATAGCTAGTCACCAGGATGGGCAGGGATGGTGTCCCTAGCCTCTGTTTGCCAGAAGGGGTGTAATAACCTTAGTCCCAGATTTGGACCTTAGCGTCCAAAATATGGGGGTTAGCATGAAAACCTCCAAGCTTAGTTACCAGCTTGGACCTGGTACCTGCTGCCACCACCCAAAAAATTAGAGTGTTTTGGGGCACTCTGGTCCCTCTGAAAAACCTTCCCTGGGGACCCCAAGACCCAAATCCCTTGAGTCTCACAACAAAGGGAAATAATCCTTTTTCCCTTCCCCCCTCCAGGTGCTCCTGGAGAGATACACAGACACAAGCTCTGTGAAACTCCAACAGAGTGACTCTCCCCTCTCTGTTCCCAATCCTGGAAACAAAAGTACTTTTCCTATTCCCCCAGAGGGAATGCAAAATCAGGCTAGCAATCCAACACACAGATCTCCCCTGATTTCTTCCTCCCACCAATTCCCTGGTGAGTACAGACTCAATTTCCCTGAAGTAAAGAAAAACTCCAACAGGTCTTAAAAGAAAGCTTTATATAAAAAGAAAGAAAAATAAGTACAAATGTTCTCTCTGTATTAAGATGATACAACTACAGGGTCAATTGCTTAAAAGAATATTGAATAAACAGCCTTATTCAAAAAGAATACAAATCAAAGCACTCCAGCACTTATATTCATGCAAATACCAAAGAAAAGAAACCATATAACTTACTATCTGATCTCTTTGTCCTTACACTTAGAAACAGAAGACTAGAAAGTAGAACTACTTCTCCAAAGCTCAGAGAAAGCAGGCAGGCCAGAAACAAAGACCTAGACACTCAATTCCCTCCACCCAAAGTTGAAAAAATCCGGTTTCCTGATTGGTCCTCTGGTCAGGTGCTTCAGGTGAAAGAGACATTAACCCTTAGCTATCTGTTTATGACACGCCCCCCAAATTGCAGACAGTGGGGAAGCTCACTGGCGGCGATTTCCTTCTAGAACTTGAAAATAAACAGATTAATACAACACATGCACCTTTACATATACTACTAAGTATATAACTAACAGACTTCTACATTTTAAGAACACTTTTTAACTACTGAATTCTGGGAAACTCTCACGGGAGAGTGCATCAGCTACTTTGTTAGAAGCTCCTGTGATGTGTTGAATTTCAAAATCAAAATCTTGGAGAGCTAAACTCCAACGAAGAAGTTTCTTGTTGTTCCCCTTGGCAGTATGAAGCCACTTTAGTGCAGCATGGTCAGTTTGTAGTTGGAACCGCCGTCCCCAAACATATGGGCGTAGCTTTTCCAGGGCGTACACAATGGCATAGCATTCCTTTTCACTGACTGACCAGTGACTTTCCCTCTCAGACAGTTTCTTGCTGAGAAACACGACAGGATGGAAGTTGTGATCTGTTGCTTCCTGCATGAGCACTGCTCCTATACCACGCTCAGATGCATCTGTGGTTACTAGGAATGGCTTGTCAAAATCCGGGGCCCTGAGCACAGGGTCAGACATGAGCGTTGCCTTAAGCTTGGGTAAAGGCCTTTTGACACTCATCAGTCCACTTAACTGCATTTGGCTGGGTCTTTTTGGTCAGGTCGGTCAATGGGGCAGCGATTTGGCTGTAGTGTGGTACAAATCGCCTGTAGTATCCGGCCAAGCCTAAGAAGGATTGGACCTGCTTCTTGGACCGTGGGACAGGCCACTTTTGGATAGCATCCACCTTGGCCTGTAGGGGGTTTATGGTTCCTCGACCCACCTGGTGCCCCAGGTAAGTCACTCTGTTTTGGCCTATTTGACACTTTTTGGCCTTAACAGTTAGTCCTGCCTGCCTGATGCGCTCAAAGACCTTTTCCAGGTGTAGTAGGTGTTCGGGCCAGGAGTCTGAAAAAATGGCCACATCATCGAGGTAGGCAACTGCAAATTCTCCCAGTCCAGCTAGTAGACCATCTACCAGCCTCTGGAAGGTGGCGGGTGCATTTCGAAGGCCGAAAGGAAGGACATTGAATTCATACACCCCCGCATGGGTGACGAATGCTGACCTCTCCTTGGCAGGTTCATCTAGCGGTACTTGCCAGTACCCCTTGGTTAAGTCTATTGTAGAGATGAACTGGGCACGTCCCAACTTTTCCAATAGCTCATCGGTACGTGGCATTGGATAGTTGTCCGGACGAGTTACAGCATTTAGCTTACGGTAGTCCACGCAAAAGCGTATTTCCCCATCTGGTTTGGGTACCAGAACCACTGGAGATGCCCATGCACTGGTAGATGAGCGGATTATACCCATCTGTAGCATGTTCTGGATCTCCCGTTCTATAGCAGCTTGGGCATGAGGAGACACTCGGTAGGGTGGGGTTCTGATTGGGTGAGCATTACCTGTATCAATGGAGTGGTATGCCCGTTCAGTCCGTCCTGGGGTGGCTGAGAACAATGGGGCGAAGCTAGTGCACAGCTCCTTGATTTGTTGCCGCTGCAGACGTTCCAGGGTGGTTGAGAGGTTCACCTCTTCCACGCCACCGTCTTTTTTCCCGTCGTAGTAGACACCGTCAGGCCACTCAGCATCATCTCCCTGGACTGTAAACTGACAAACCTGTAAGTCTCTGGAATAGAAAGGCTTGAGAGAATTAACATGGTACACTTTAGGCTTTAGTGAGGAATTGGGAAATGCTATGAGGTAGTTTACAGCTCCCAGGCGCTCTTGGACCGTGAATGGCCCTTCCCATGATGCTTCCATCTTATGGGCCTGTTGCGCCTTCAAGACCATAACCTGGTCTCCTACCTTGAAGGACCGATCTCTGGCATGTCTGTCATACCAGGCCTTTTGCTCTTCTTGAGCATCCTTTAGGTTCTCTCTAGCAAGGGCTAAAGAGTGTCGGAGGGTGCTTTGTAGGTTGCTTACAAAGTCCAGAATGTTAGTTCCTGGAGAAGGCGTAAACCCCTCCCATTGCTGCTTCACCAACTGTAATGGCCCCTTAACCTCGTGACCATACACAAGTTCAAATGGTGAAAACCCTAAACTGGGATGTGGTACAGCCCTGTAGGCAAACAGCAACTGCTGCAACACTAGGTCCCAATTATTGGAGAATTCGTTGATGAATTTTCGTATCATGGCCCCCAAAGTTCCATTGAACCTTTCCACCAGGCCATTGGTTTGATGGTGGTACGGGGTGGCAACCAAGTGATTCACCCCATGAGTTTCCCACAGTTTTTCCATGGTCCCTGCCAGGAAATTAGACCCTGAATCTGTAAGGATGTCGGAGGGCCAACCTACCCTGGCAAAGATGTCTGTTAGGGCCAGGCACACAGTGTTAGCCCTGGTGTTGCCTAGAGCTACTGCTTCTGGCCATCGGGTAGCAAAGTCCACTAAAGTCAGTACGTACTGCTTTCCTCTGGGCGTCTTTTTTGGGAAAGGGCCCAGAATATCCACAGCTACTCGCTGAAATGGGACCTCAATTATGGGGAGTGGCTGGAGAGGGGCCTTGACCTGGTCTTGAGGCTTTCCCACTCTTTGGCATACCTCACAAGACCGGACATACTTGGCAACGTCCTTGCCCATCCCCTCCCAGTGGAAGGACTTCCCCAACCGGTCCTTGGTTCTGTTCACCCCAGCATGGCCACTGGGATGATCATGGGCTAAGCTTAAGAGCTTCCCCCGGTACTTAGTTGGAACCACCAACTGTTTTTGCGGCTGCCATTCTTCCCGGTGTCCACCAGAAAGAATTTCCTTGTATAAAAGTCCTTGGTCTATAACAAACCGGGATCGATTAGAAGAGCTGAGAGGCGGTGGGGTGCTCCGTGCCGCCGCCCAAGCTTTCTGAAGGCTGTCATCCGCTTCCTGCTCAGTCTGGAACTGTTCCCTTGAGTCTGGGGTCACCAGTTCTTCCTCAGACTGTGGACTTGGGCTTGGTCCCTCTGGAAGCGATGTAGGTGATGGGGTTGTTTCCGTTGCTGGTGAACCGCTCTCCGCTGGTGCACCTGAGGGTATTTCAGGCTCTGGCTGAGCCTTTTGGGTATGGCTGTCTGTTGCTTCTGCCAGTTTTGGCTCGCTGGCGCCCTCTGGCGTTGAGTTTGAAGATGTAGTTGCACTTGCTGGTGCTGGTTGCTGTTCCAGTTCCGGGCCTGGGACTGGAGATGCTGTGGCTGTTTCAGTGGTAGGCATGGAATCCGGGTCCACTACCTCTGTCTGGGTCTCTGGTAACACAGACGGGGCCTCTGTGGACGGCTTCAGGAACAGGAATGGGTCTGGAAGCTTGCCTGGTTTGGCTACGTGTAACCATTCCCACTCTCTTGGCCCGCCTCACCTGGTTGGCCAAGTCTCCCCCAGTAGCATGGGGATAGGATAATTGTCATAGACTGCAAAAGTCCACATTCCTGACCAGCCTTTGTACTGGACAGGCAGTTGAGCTGTAGGCAAGTCTACAGCTTGTGACATGAAGGGTAAATTGTAACTTTGGCCTTGGGTTGATGAATTTGGGGTCAACGAAGGATTGGTGGATAGCTGACACTTGTGCCCCCGTGTCTCTCCACGCAGTAACCTTCTTTCCGCCCACTCTCAAATTTCCCTTCGCTCCAAGGGTATTTGAGAGGCATCCGGGCCTGGGGATCTTTGGTGTGATGGTGGTGTAATGAATTGCACTCGCATGGTGTTCTTGGGACACTTGGCCTTGATATGTCCCAGTTCATACACTTAAAGCATCTTCCATCTGATGGGTCACTGGGCCGAGGTGAGTTACTGGAGACTGGTGAGGTGAAGGGTAGGGTATCTGTGGCTTTACTTGGGTGGTATGTGGGGTCTTTGGCTGTCCTCGGTTGTAGGGTTTATGGTCTGTGTGCCCCCTGGGGTAATCGTTCCCCTTGACAGTAGCTTTCTTGCTTTCTGCCAGTTCCATCCATTTGGCTCCAATCTCCCCCGCCTCAGCGATATTCTTGGGGTTTCCATCTTGTATGTACCGTGTGATGTCTTCAGGAACACCATCCAAGAACTGCTCCATTTGTATGAGGAGGTTCAGTTCTTCCAAGGTTTGAATGTTGTTTTCCTGTTAGCCAGGCCTCATAGTTTTTTGCAATGTAGTAGGCGTGTTTGGGAAATGACACCTCTGGTTTCCACTTTTGGGTTCTGAAGCGCCGACGGGCATGATCTGGGGTTATCCCCATCCTGTATCTGGCCTTGGTTTGAAAAAGTTTATAGTCATTCATTTGCTGCTTAGGCATTTCAGCTGCCACCTCTGCTAAAGGTCCACTGAGGTGTGGCCTTAATTCTACCATGTACTGGTCTTCGGGGTGCTGTACCCAAGACAGGCTCTTTCAAAGTTTTCCAAGAAGGCCTCGGTGTCATCACCTGCCTTGTAGGTGGGAAATTTCCTGTGCTGTGGAGCAATATTTGGCGCCGGGTTGTTAGGGTTGGCTGGCACAGGCAGCCCAGCTTTTGCCATCGTCCAGTTCATGTTTTCTCTGTTTTTCCTTCTCTTCATTCTCTTTTTGTTGTTTTTTCCATTTCTTTTTGTTGTTTTCATGTCTCGGGGTGGCGCCTCCTCTTCTATGCTTCCTTCTGTGGGCCAACTCATTCTTCTGCTGTTTCCTTCGGTAGGCCACCTCTTCTCTTCTAGTTTTCTTTGTGTGCTGCCTCTTGGCTGCCTCTTTGGCTGCCTGTTCTCTTTGGTAGGCTGCCTCTTTGATCTGTTCTTCTCTTTCTTCATCTCCATCTCTTTTGTTTTATTTCCAGTTGTCGCCTGTGTTCAGCTTCTTTGATTTGTTCTTCGGCGTCAATTTTTGCCTTAGAAGTCATGGTTCCTGTTTTCTTGTGTTGGGGTGCCCTCCGGTGTTTATCTTCTGAACTGCAGGTTCTCTGTTGCCTCCTGAAGTCTGCCTAGCAACAGTGCCTTTAGCTAATTTCCTTTTCTCTCTCTAGCTAATGTTCAATGAGGGAAACCAGGAAAAACCACTTTATTTGCATGCCTATAAGTGCTGGTACTTGCCTCCTAATGGAGGCTATTGCATGACAAAAGACCCTCCTAACATGCAAGCCACACAAACTGCGAGAGAGAGCAGAAAAAAAATTCTCTCTGGTTCCTTTTAAACCAACTGCTTTCTCTCTGCTAAAAAGCCCTTAGCAGAGAAAAGAAAAATATAATATTTTCTACTGGCTTCTGGATTCTGTCTATCTCCCACCAGCTGCCACTCATGTAATAACCTTAGTCCCAGATTTTGGACCTTAGCGTGCCAAATATGGGGGTTAGCATTGAAAACCTCCAAGCTTAGTTACCAGCTTGGACCTGGTACCTGCTGCCACCACCCAAAAATTTAGAGTGTTTTGGGGCACTCTGGTCCCTCTGAAAAACCTTCCCTGGGGACCCCAAGACCCAAATCCCTTGAGTCTCACAACAAGGGAAATAATCCTTTTTCCCTTCCCCCCTCAGGTGCTCCTGGAGAGATACACAGACACAAGCTCTGTGAAACTACACAGAGGGACTCCCCCTCTCCTGTTCCCAATCCTGGAAACAAAAAGTACTTTCCTATTCCCCCAGAGGGAATGCAAAATCAGGCTAGCGATCCAACACACAAATCTCCCCTGATTTCTTCCTCCCACCAATTCCCTGGTGAGTACAGACTCAATTTCCCTGAAGTAAAGAAAAACTCCAACAGGTCTTAAAAGAAAGCTTTATATAAAAAGAAAGAAAATAAGTACAAATGTTCTCTCTGTATTAAGATGATACAACACAGGGTCAATTGCTTAAAAGAATATTGAATAAACAGCCTTATTCAAAAAGAATACAAATCAAAGCACTCCAGCACTTATATTCATGCAAATACCAAAGAAAAAGAAACCATATAACTTACTATCTGATCTCTTTGTCCTTACACTTAGAAACAGAAGACTAGAAAGTAGAAACTACTTCTCCAAAGCTCAGAGAAAGCAGGCAGCCAGAAAACAAAGACAAAAGACACTCAATTCCCTCCACCCAAAGTTGAAAAAATCCGGTTTCCTGATTGGTCCTCTGGTCAGGTGCTTCAGGTGAAAGAGACATTAACCCTTAGCTATCTGTTTATGACACTGGGAATAGGTGACAAGGGATGGATCACTTGCTGATTACCTGTTCTGTTCATTCTCTCTGGGGCACCTGGCCTTGGCCACTGGAAGAAGACAGGAGACTGGAGTACATGCAGCTTTAGTCTGAACCGGTGTGGTCATTCTTACGTATCTCACGAGAAACCACTGACCTGTCCTGTGCACCTTGCTCCAGCAGAGAGCTCACAACTGCCATTCCCAGGTGGAAATAGGCACCTGTCTCCAGCCCATGAGCCAGGCTCACAGAGGCCCAAATCAGTGGCATTTAGGTGCTTAAGGACAGTTATGAAAAACTAGAAAAAACCCATTAGATGATGATTCCGTATGGACCCTACTGGGTGCCGTTTACCATCCCCCATAGTTACCAGTGGACTAGAAAGAAGTTCATGTGACCTGAGTGCATCATCCTGCTTCTTTCCAAATACAGCACAGAAAGGTTTGCTGAACGTTTCTGCCTTGTCTGCACCACTGTTCAGAGTGTTACCACCTTCATCTAGTAAAGGCCTGCACTGTTATTAGAATTTCCTTTGCTTCTAATATACTAAAAAATCTTGTTATTATTTTCCTCAGCCCTGCTAGCCACAGATTTGTCTTTGGTGCCATTTCCGTCTCTTATCCATTTTCTATCTTTTATAACTAATCATTTCTATCCATTGCTATCCACTTTCCCTGCTTTAGAAACACTGATGGACGATCTCCTCCTATCAATGGCCGGGGATTGACATACATGCTCATCCTCCTTGAACTCCTTGAATTATGTCACACTGTTGCAAATTAGATACTTCTGTCTAACCTACTAGGCAACAGGAGTCCAGAGGGATGCACTAAAATGATCTGAATCCTTCTTGGAGGGATGCACCCAATTAGTGGTCATGGGAAACTGCACCTCCAGCACTAGACCGCTCCCTTGTAGACTCCCACATGGATGAGTTCTCTGTCTGGGCTTCTCAGCATCTCCATGCAGCCTCTGTGTGGGGAACTGGTCACACAACATGGACTCAAATGCCAGCAGTATGCAGGTGACACCAATCTCCTTCTATCCATCCTGTACGACCAAACCATTATCACCAAGATGGCCCAGGTCTTGGACAGAACAGCTGGGTGAAGCTGAATCCAAGCAAGACAGAGGTGATGCTGGTGAGCTGAGCAAAGTATTTTGAAGGGTTGATAGACACACTGAAGCCTCCTTTGGCTGAAGGTTCACACCCACACCTGGGCAATACAGTCCATAGTCGAGGAGTGTTCTTGGATTCCTTGCTGACATTGAGCTTTCTCATACCAGCATCTGTGAGCAGTGCTTTCTACCTTGCCCAGTTTACTAGGAGGCTCTGTCCCATCCTGGTGGATAATGACCTGGCCTCAGTTCTGTGGGTGTCCATCACTCCTCTGTGGACTGCAGCCATGAGTAAGGGGACTGTTGTCCCTTACTAAACCTTGGTGGGGGGTTGGTTGGCCATTTCCCAGTACCAAAAGAAAGAGCTGATGGGAAATCAGGAAGCTAAGACTGACAGTCCCCAGGGCAATTGAGACCAATGCTCCAGGTCAGTCAGATTGACAGGCAGGCAGGCTGATGAGGGAATGAAGAGGCCGGGGTCCCAACCATAGGGTGAGCTCTTCCTAGGGTTGTCACCTGCCCAGGGTCCCTTCTTGCTCTATTCAGCTGTTCAAAGCACCCAGCTCTGAACTGCTCCAGCTTCAGCTCCACTCTGCCTCAGCACTGCTGCTCCTGCTTTGCCTCCAGTGCAGCTCCCTAGGCTGCTTCTCCGGCCTCTCTGGTGCTGGTTGCTGCAGCTCCGCTCCCAGCAATGCTCTGGCCACGGTCCCAAGTCCTGAAATATATAAGAAGTTAGCAATTTTCTGCTGGTCTTTCTCACCAAACCCAGCTGCTTGCATGACTTGCCCTTAGTGAATCCATGTCGACTGTTCCTGATCACCTTCCTCTCCTCCAAATGCTTCAAAATGGTTTCCTTGAGGACCTGCTCCATGATTTTGCTAGGGACTGAGGTGAAGCTGACCAGTCTGTGGTTCCCCAGGTTCTCCTTCTTCCTTTTTTAAGAGACAGGAATTATATTTGCCTTTTTCCTATTGTCCAGGACCTCTCCCGATTGCCGTGAGTTTTCCAAGATAATGGCCAATGGCTCTGCGATCACATCCGCCAACTCCCTCAGCACCCTCGGATGTGTTAAATCTGGACGCATGGACTTGTGAATGTCCAGCTTTTCCAAATAGTCCTTAACCTGTTCTTTCACCCCTGAGGGCTCCTCCCCATACTGTGTTGCCCAGAGCAGCAGCCTGGGAGCTGACCTTGTCTGTGAAGACCGAGGCAAAAAAATCATTGAATATTTCAGCTTTTTGCACATCATCTGTCACTAGGTTTCCTCCCTCATTCAGTAAGGGGCCCACACTGTCCCTGACCTTCTTCTTGTTGCTAACATACCTGTAAAAACCCTTCTTGTTAACCTTCATAGCCCTTGCTAGCTGCATTTCCAGTTCTGTTTTGGCCTGGATTAGGGACTGGATTAGTGTTTGCACTGGATTTGTTCTCTCCTACTTGGTTCATTCCCTCCCATGTGGAATTGAAATCGAATGTTCCAGGCTGAGTCAGTGTGTTCAGGAGTGGCCTGGCTGGAGGGCATCTGGATTCCCACGGCTGAACACTCTGCCTGCTCATCTGGCTAATCAGGAGTATTTCTCCAGTGTGGAGCACTGGGCTGTGAGGAACAACATTCTGGAAATGAAACAACTGAAACTCCCAAGGACTTGAAACTCTTGGGCAATACAGCAGACTCCGGGAAGAGATTCAGGCAGAGTTTTGAGATATATCTATGCAAGCAGCTGTGTGTGGCGAAAAAGAGCAGCAGAGAATTGCAATCTTCTTAAACAGTGCAGGACTTGGGACAGTGGGTGTCTTTACTAGCCTGCAACTCAGGCTTTGTCTGCACTGGCACGTTTGTCGGTAAAACGTTTCTCTACCAGGGTTGTGAAAAAAACACAGACCTGACCGAGAAAAGTTTCCCTGACGAAAGTGCCTGTGTGCACAGGCCATGTTGGTGGGAGACGCTCTCCAGCCACAACAGTTCCTGTCGCACAGGGGTGGTTTAATTATGATGGCAGGGAGCTCTATCCTGCCAGCGTAGAGCGGCTACACAGCAGACCTTGCAGCAAGCAGCTATAGCAGTACATTTGTGCTGCTGTGAGGTGTGTAGCGCAGACATAGCCCCAGTGAGGCAGAGGGAGCAGGTTATTACACTTTGCAGGATGTGAAGAGCCTTGTGTAGCACAAAAGACTAGAACATTCGAAAGGGGAAAGTTTCACCTTAGGGCGTCACAGACACTCAACATCACAAACTTTGCATTGGGTACGGTACAATCATAGGGTGTCAAATATCACGAGGTAGCTGTGTTAGTTCGTATCTATGAAAACAACAAGGAGTCCAGTGGCCCTTTAAAGACTAAGATTTATTTGGTCATAAGCTTTTGTGGGTAAAAAACCTCACTTGTACAGATGCATCTGTAGAAATGAGGTTTTTTACCCATGAAATCTTATGCCCAAATAAACCTGTTAGTCTTTAAGGTGCCACCAGACTCCTTGTTGTGATTATGAGGATGAACATGGGTGTGCAGCGTGTTCCCCCAAGTTACAGCCCATCATACTGCGTTGACAGGTTCCTGAGTGAGGGCGGTAGTGGAGTCCCGGGGTTCGCACCTCACAGGAGCAGGGAGCTCACCAACTGCAGCTAGTTCTGAAAACCTCAGGTTCACTTTGAGAGGATTACAAAGGCTTCGGATCCCTCTTCCAGGCTTTCCTCTGCATCCCACCCAATGAACAGCCCCTGCCAGATCAGAAGTCCATTTCCCCCTTGGTGTGACAGAGAGACCATGCTTCTGGCAGGGAAGTCAGGATGTCTGGGTTCTGTCTATCATCCTGCCACCCAATCTCTATGACCTTGGCAATATAACATCTCCCTGTACCTCTGTTTACCTATCTGTTTAATGGGGCTGCGGTAATAGTGACTATCCTTTATTATGTGTTTTGAACATCCGTCAATGAAAGGTGCTGCACAGTATGATGAGAGTTAATAGTGAGATTACTCTGATCCTTAGCAACAGCACCGTGTACTGCACAAAGTGCTGGTGTCTCCCCTCAGGCATCTTTCTATAGATCTCTCTGTCTGCTATCTACCCATCCCGCCTGAGACTTTACAGGGTATCAGACCCAACTGAGTTCTAAGCATTATCCCTATCAGTTGTAAATATACACAAATACACAGAGCAGCCAATTCCTCTCTGACTCAGCACAGAGCCCCAGAGTTCTCATCTCCCTTTGGGAAGGTCCCTTAATTACTGTTTACTCCTATTGTTGGATAAAGAGCACAGTAGCGCAGACAGGCTTGTCTCCAGCCTGTTGACATTCAGGTGCAACTTCTCTGCTAGAGGCCAAGAAAACTCTCCTGGGATTGCACAAAGCTATGTTATAATTGGAGCACACCCCTCTGTCAGCTCTCGGTGTGGGATGTTGCTGTAGATGCTGGAGCGAGAGAGGTGTGGGACTCGGCTACCTGAGGGGGATTCCTTGGGAAGACGCTTCCGTCTCAATATTCACAGGTACCATCTCTTGCTGAGGAGCTGACCTGCTAAACAAACCCAGTGCAATGTGGGCATGACTGGATCAATAATAGGTCTCTGGTCCTTTTTGCTCTGCACAGCCAGTAAAGATCCAAGAGCCCTCTCCACAGGGGTTGACTTTGCCTCAGTATCATGGGCTAAAATGTCCCTCTTTGCTGGGCCCTCCTGGACTGATGGCCTCCAACCCTAAGGTTACTGCATTTCAGTCTCACAGTAGATCCTTCAGGATGTACAATAAAAGGCCAAATTCTGAGGCCCTGGCCCATATTTTACCAGGCCCCATTGAGGCAAAATTCTCCTTGGAGTAGAAATTGAGTTAAAGCCTCAGAAGCCAGCTATGTATTAATGCAGAGAGATTGTCACCTCCTGCACTTGCATTTCAGGGCTCTGGTTGTTAAAGGCCGGCGGGGATGTTACCTAACTTTTATCTCCATGGAGCTGCTTAGGCTCACCACTTGAACAATTATACATATTTTTCAACATGGGCAACACATCTTGTCTCCTAGCTTCATTTGAGAAGTCAGATCAAACGTTATGCCAGAAACAAAAAAAACAATTCACCTGGAAACAGACAAACCACGTGTGAATTTTTAGTCCAAATGCTGAAAGTTTAACAAACTGAAAAGAAGGTTTCTAATGGAAGGTGTCAGACAGCCTTAACTAACGGTGATGCCACCAGCACCACCTACAATGTCCAATCCATTAGTGAATCCCATTCAGCCTAACTCTTTGCTCCAGTAACGTCTGTGGTAAGGAGTTCCACAGGCCAAATATGGATTATATGAAAAAAAAACACTTTTTTCAGAGTTATATATTCACACTTCCAATAGAATTCAATGTTCCCTTTCCCTTGCTCACTGTTGTAAGACAGAGTAAATATAAATGCCTGACCCACTTTTATTATCGATAGATTAATAGGGTATCAGGCTAGAAGGGACCGTTCAATCATCCAGTTTGAATTCCTGTATAACATGGGGCATTAAATTTCACCTAGTTACGCCTGTGTTGAACCTAATAACTTGTGTTTGACTAAAGCCTGGTCTACACCTGGATTTTATATCATAGAATCCTAGAGCCACAGGGGGAGAAGGAACCACGAGGGTTAGCTAATCTAATCCCCTGCCAAGATGCAGAATTTATTGTGTCTAAACCATCCAGGACAGATGACTGTCCAGCCTCCTTTAGAAAACCTGCAGTAAAGGAGCCTCCAGGATTTCCCCAGGTGTCTGTTCCATTGGCTTCCTGTTCCTACATTTAGGAAGTTTATCCTGAGTTTTAATCTAAATCTGTTTTGCTGTAGTTTGAACCCATGGCCTCTTGCCCTGCCCTTTGTGGCAAGAGTGAACAACTGTTCTCCATCTTTTTTATGTCAGCCTTTCCAGTATCCGAAGACCACTGTCATGTCCTCCTCAATCTCCTCTTTTCCAAACTAAACATACACAGTTCCTTCAGCATTCGCTTATATGACCTCTGGTCATTTCCAGATTCTCTATGTCCTTCTTACACATTTGCAACTAAAATAGACACAGTACTCCTTTGATTTGCATGCTACAACTCCATAAATTATATTTCCTTTTTTTTTTGCAACACAAACAGCAAAAAAAATCCACACCCCTGAGAGATTTAACTATATTAACCTCACCTCAATATAGTTGTCACTGGGATCAATGGATGAAGTTTTCTATCTACTTAGCTGCCACCTCTTGGAGAGGTGGATTACCTACACTGACACGAGAACCCCTGTCATGAGTGAAAGCAGTGTCTACACTGAAGCAGTAATGCAGAGCCACTGTAGCATTTAAAGTATAGACAAGCCTGTCATAAACAGATAGCTAAGGGTTAATGTCTCTTTCACTTGAAGCACCTGACCAGAGGACCAATCAGGAAACCGGATTTTTTTCAACTCTGGGTGGAGGGAAGTTTGTGTCTGAGTCTTTTGTCTGTCTGCCTGCTTTCTCTGAGCTTTGGAGAAGTAGTTTCTGCTTTCTAATCTTCTGTTTCTAAGTGTAAGGACAAAGAGATCAGATAGTAAGTTATATGGTTTCTTTTCTTTGGTATTTGCATGAATATAAGTGCTGGAGTGCTTTGATTTGTATTCTTTTTGAATAAGGCTGTTTATTCAATATTCTTTTAAGCAATTGACCCTGTATTTTGTCACCTTAATACAGAGAGACCATTTGTATGTATTTTTTCTTTCTTTTTATATAAAGCTTTCTTTTTGAGACCTGTTGGAGTTTTCTTTTCTGGGAAATTTCAGGGAATTGGTGGGAGGAAAAAATCAGGGGGAGATCTGTGTGTGTTGGATTTGCTAGCCTGATTTTGCATTCCCTCTGGGTGAAGAGGAAAGTGCTTTTGTTTCCAGGACTGGGAACGGAGAGGGGGAGTCACTCTGTTTGGATTCACAGAGCTTGTGTCTGTGTATCTCTCCAGGAGCACCTGGAGGGGGGAAGGGAAAAAGGATTATTTCCCTTTGTTGTGAGACTCAAGGGATTTGGGTCTTGGGGTCCCCAGGGAAGGTTTTTCAGGGGGACCAGAGTGCCCAAAACACTCTAATTTTTTGGGTGGTGGCAGCAAGTACCAGGTCCAAGCTGGTAACTAAGCTTGGAGGTTTTCATGCTAACCCCCATATTTTGGACGCTAAGGTCCAAATCTGGGACTAAGTTATGACAAAGCCCTTAAGTAGATTTTCCAGAAAAACATCCAGTCTGGCTCTACAGACATGGAGAACTGGAGAATGCATCACTTCCTTTTGCTGTTTCCTCCAAATGTTAATCGCCCTCAGAACTAAAAATGTGACTCTTATTTCCAGCTGCTATTTGTCTGGCTTCATCTTCCAGTTATTAGGCCTTGCTCTGCCTTTCTCCCCTAGATTTCAGAGCCAGTTATTTGTTTGTGTCTCTCTATATATGGATATATTGCATTTTCCACCTAACTGCTGCCTTCACTTTCCACTGAACAGAATTTTAGCCAAAGTTGTGTACACTCTTAACTGTGGTATTGTGGCTTCTTAGCTATCTAATAAACTCGTCGTAAAGAACACCCAATTCTCATTCACATTGTTCTCTGGACATTTCTCCTCCCAATCCGTTTTGCTGATAACATGCTTCAGCTTTGGGGAATTAGCTCTTGTGAAACAAAAAGTGTCCATAGATGTTACTGGTTGGGAGCTGTTCTCTGTCTGTCCATTTGAATGTAATCAGTTCCATTCTTTGTTTCCCTCTCCTCTATCATAAGCCCCGTTCTTTGTCTCTTTTCTAAACTAAACAGTCCCAGACTTTTCAGTCTGCATATGGCAGCCTCCCCCATTCTCATAGTCTGCCTTGGAAATCCCCTCTTCATTTGCTATATCCTTTATGGAGACTGCATGACCAAAATGGAGCACATGTCCAGAGTAGGTTATTCTCCATCCCATTCCTTAGGCATCCAAACATTGTCTTTGTTTTGGCCACTGCTGTGAATGAGCCAAGCTGCTATCAGTGATGCCCAGGTCTTTCCCCTGAGACGTGCTCTAGTTGGGATGTTTCTCTCTGGTACATATTTAGTCAATGGTTTAGTATTTTTCAATTCTTAGATTTTGAGCAACCAAGGGAATGGGGAACTCCGTTCAGCATGGACTCTCTAGCCTGGCTTTCATTGCATTAAGGAACAGTGATGGATAACCAATAGCCACACTAGTGTTTCCTGCTGATGCCTATTAAGGTTTCCAGCAACACAACATGCAGGAATTATTGTCTCACAGAGCACCATAAAATATGGAATTGGCATTAGTAAGGTCATTTTTTCATAATTCATTTATCTGAATTTTTAACATGTCATATTTCAGTGTGTCAGGAGAGGACAATCTGCTTCACTCATAACAACCACCTCTGGTAGTACACATAATATTTCATATTAACTTTGTCTCTCCATCCAGGCATTTGCAATGCGACCATCAACGTAGACACTGATCACATACAGTAAATCAGGGAAATATATGGTAAATGCAGGAGACACAGTTCTGCCTCAGATTTGGACATCTTCTCCACTACTCCATGTCAGATTCCAACACAACCGACTTCACCAACCCCTCCACCTTCATCCTGCTGGGCATTCCTGGCCTAGAGGTAGCGCATACCTGGCTCTCCATTCCCTTCTGTGCAATATACGTCATAGCCATCTTGGGGAACTCCATCATATTGTTCATTGTGAAGAAGGAGCCGAGCCTCCATGGGCCCCTGTACTATTTCCTCTGCATGCTGGCCGTCACTGACCTGGTTCTATTAACATCCACCCCTCCCAAAACGCTGAGCATCTTCTGGTTCAACTCCAGGGAGATCAATGTCAGTGCCTGCCTCACCCAGATGTTCTTCATTCACTGCTGCTCAATGATTGAATCTGGGATTTTAGTGTCCAGGGCTTTTGATCACTACGTGGCCATCTGTGATCCCCTGAGATATTCCACTATCCTAACAAACTCTGTGGTGGCCCAGATTGGCTGGCTGTGGTGCTGCGAGGTTCCATGCTCACACTATGCTTTCCCTTCATAGCGAGAAGGTGGCCATATTATACAACTAACATCATCCCCCACTTGTACTGTCACCTGATAGCCGTGGAGAAGCTGGCCTGTGCCGACATCCGCATTAGTAGTTACTACAGCCTCTTTGTGGTATTGCCTGTTTTTGGTCTGGATGTGTTTTTTATAACTATGTCCTATACCCAGATCCTCAGGGCCATCTTCAGTCTCCCCACAAAGGATGCCCGGTTCAAGACTTTTGGGACCTGCAGCTCCCACTTCTTTGTCATCTTAGCCGTTTATTTACCTGGTCTCTTCTCCTTTCTCATACACCGGTTTGGCTACAATGTCCTCCTGCATTTCCACATTCTCATGGCCAACATGTCCCTCCTGGTGCCTCCCATGTTAAATCCTATCATTTATGGAGTGAGGGCCAAAGAGATTTGGGTCAGGCTGCTCCAGTTTATTACTCATCAAGGGATCTAAACATTTTCTCCTTGAGCTCGGGCTCTAAATATGAGCACAGCTGACTGTTGATTTGGTGCTGGGGCCCTCTTTTCTGAATCACTGACTCATAGACTTATAGACTCTAGGACTGGAAGGGACCTCGAGAGGTCATCGAGTCCAGTCCCCTGCCCTCATGGCAGGACCAAATACTGTCTAGACCATCCCTGATAGACATTTATCTAACCTACTCTTAAATATCTCCAGAGATGGAGATTCCACAACTTCCCTAGGCAATCTATTCCAGTGTTTAACTACCCTGACAGTTAGGAACTTTTTCCTAATGTCCAACCTAAATCTCCCTTGCTGCAGTTTAAGCCCATTGCTTCTTGTTCTATCATTGGAGGCTAAGGTGAACAAGATTACTCCCTCCTCCTGATGACACCCTTTTAGATACCTGAAAAATGCTATCATGTCCCCTCTCAGTCTTCTCTTTTCCAAACTAAACAAACCCAATTCCTTCAGCCTTCCTTCATAGGTCATGTTCTCAAGACCTTTAATCATTCTTGTTGCTCTTCTCTGGACCCTCTCCAACTTCTCCACATCTTTCTTGAAGTGCGGTGCCCAGAACTGGACACAATACTCCAGCTGAGGCCTAACCAGCGCAGAGCAGAGCGGAAGAATGACTTCTCGTGTCTTGTTTACAACACACCTGTTAATGCATCCCAGAATCACGTTTGCTTTTTTTGCAACAGTATCACACTGTTGACTCATATTAAGCTTGTGGTCCACTATGACCCCTAGATCTCTTTCTGCCATACTCCTTCCTAGACAGTCTCTTCCCATTCTGTATGTGTGAAACTGATTGTTCCTTCCTAAGTGGAGCACTTTGCATTTATCTTTATTGAACTTCATCCTGTTTACCTCAGACCATTTCTCCAATTTGTCCAGATCATTTTGAATTTTGACCCTGTCCTCCAAAGCAGTTACAATCCCTCCCAGTTTGGTATTGTCCGCAAACTTAATAAGCGTACTTTCTATGCCAACATCTAAATCGTTGATGAAGATATTGAACAGAACCGGTCCCAAAACAGACCCCTGCGGAACTCCACTTGTTATACCCTTCCAGCAGGATTGGGAGCCATTAACAACTACTCTCTGAGTACGGTTATCCAGCCAGTTATGCACCCACCTTATAGTAGCCCCATCTAAATTGTACTTTCCTAGTTTATCTATAAGAATATCGTGCGAGACTGTATCAAATGCCTTGCTAAAGTCTAGGTATATCACATCCACAGCTTCTCCCTTATCCACAAGACTCGTTATCCTATCAAAGAATGCTATCAGATTAGTTTGACATGATTTGTTCTTTACAAATCCATGCTGGCTATTCCCTATCACCTTCCCACCTTCCAAGTGTTTGCAGATGATTTCTTTAATTACCTGCTCCATTATCTTCCCTGGCACAGAAGTTAAACTAACTGGTCTGTAGTTTCCTGGGTTGTTTTATTTCCCTTTTTACAGATGGGCACTATATTTGCCCCCTTCCAGTCTTCTGGAATCTCCCCCGTCTCCCATGATTTCCCAAAGATAATAGCTAGAGGCTCAGATACCTCTTCTATTAACTCCTTGAGTATTCTAGGATGCATTTCATCAGGCCCTGGTGACTTGCAGGCATCTAACTTTTTTAAGTGATTTTTTACTTGCTCTTTCTTTATTTTATCTTCTAAACCTACCCTCTTCCCGTAAGCATTCACTATACTAGACATTCCTTCAGACTTCTCAGTGAAGACTGAAACAAAGAAGTCATTAAGCATCTCTGCCATTTCCAAGTCTCCCGTTACTGTTTCCCCCTCCTCACTGAGCAGTGGGCCTACCCTGTCCTTGGTTTTCCTCTTGCTTCTAATGTATTGATAAAAAGTCTTCTTGTTTCCCTTTATTCCCATAGCTAGTTTGAGTTCATTTTGTGCCTTTGCCTTTCTAATCTTGCCTCTGTATTCCTGTGGTATTTGCCTATATTCATCCTTTGTGATCTGACCTTGTTTCCATTTTTTATATGACTTCTTTTTATTTTGTATGTCACGCAAGATCTCGTGGTTAAGCCAAGGTGGTCTTTTGCCACATTTTCTATCTTTCCTAACCATCGGAATAACTTTCTTTTGGGCCCTTAATAGCGTCCCTTTGAAAAACTGCCAACTCTCCTCAGTTGTTTTTCCCCTCAGTCTTGATTCCCGTGGGACCTTACCTATCAGCTCTCTGAGCTTACCAAAATCCGCCTTCCTGAAATCCATTGTCTCTATTCTGCTGTACTCCCTTCTACCCTTCCTTAGAATTGCAAACTCTTTGATTTCATGATCACTTTCACCCAAGCTTCCTTCTACTTTCAAATTCTCAACAAGTTCCTCCCTATTTGTTAAAATCAAGTCTAGAACAGCTTCCCCCCAGTAGCTTTTTCAACTTTCTGAAATAAAAAGTTGTCTGCAATGCAGTCCTGGAACTTATTGGATAGTCTGTGCCCCGCGGTGTTGTTTTCCCAACATATATCTGGATAGTTGAAGTCCCTCATCACCACCAAATCTTGGGCTTTGGATGATTTTGTTAGTTGTTTGAAAAAAGCCTCATCCACCTCTTCCACCTGATTAGGTGGCCTGTAGTAGACTCCCAGCACGACGTCACCAGTGTTTTTTACCCCTTTTAGCCTAACCCAGAGAGTCTCAACACTTCCGTCTCCTATGTCCATCTCCACCTCAGGCCAAGTGTGTACATTTTTAATATATAAGGCAACACCTCCTCTCTTTTTCCCCTGTCTATCCTTCCTGAGCAAACTATACCCATCCACACCAACATTCCAGTCGTGTGTATTATCCCACCAAGTTTCAGTCATGCCAACAATGTCATAGTTGTTTTTATTTATTAGCACTTCCAGTTCTTCCTGCTTTTTACCCATACTTCTTGCATTTGTATATAGGCATCTAAGATACTGGTTTGATCTTGCCTCCAGCTTTGCCCTGACCCTCCTTTCTCTCTGTCATTATAGCCCGTGCTCCCTCCTGGTTCCAACCCATCTCCCAGGTCTTGTTCCCCACTTACCTGTGGGCTTTGCTCACCTATCCCCGTTGAACCTAGTTTAAAGCCCTCTTTACTAGGTTAGCCAGTCTGTGGGCAAATAAGGCCTTTCCCCTCTTCGAAAGGTGAACGCCATCTGTGCCTAGCAGTCCTTCCTCGAATAGCATCCTGTGGTCGAGGAAGCCAAAGCCCTCCTGGCGGCACCATCTTCGCAGCCAGGCATTCACCTCCACGATGCATCTGTCTCTGCCTGGACTCCTACTTTCAACAGGAAGAATCGAAGAGAGCAGTCAAAAGACATTAAATCTTTTCCTGACCTTACTGTGCTGTGTCAGCCTGACAACCTGGGGAACTGGTCTGTGTACAGCTCATTGGGTGGCCACCTTTCTAATTGCTGGTAACTGCACCCATGAAGCCCCTCCTCTTACTCCACGTCTTCAGCCAAGGGTACACCCCTGCTCTGCCTCTTCTGCCCAAGATCCCACCTCTGTCCGTCACTCCTCTCCTCCCCTCCCCTGTCACTCACTGGAGCATTTCCACTTCCCTCCCCACACCCTCAGCTGCAAGGGAGACATTTCAGATGTTCTTAGGGTGCACCCACTTTGACCATTATTCCAGGGGCTTCTGGGGCTCTTGAAAACTCTTGGATTTTGGCAGATAACTTAGCAGTTAGCTGACGGGAGCACAGTATCTAATTCCTATGTAAAAAAAAGAAAGAGAAATAAATGTTAGACCCACTCAGCTCTAATACTGAAGTGTTCTGACATCTTGTGGCAAGTCGCTTAACGGACACTGGTTATGTTTAAAATTTTAATGTATATTAATACTTTGTTACTAGCTCCAAACAGAGAGAGAGAGAGAGAGAGAGAGAGAGAGAGAGAGAGAGAGAGAGGCCCCATCAGGACTCCTGGGTTCTATATGAGTTTTAGGAGGGAAGTGGGGTCTAGTAGGTTATGGCAGGCAACAGATACATCTGGGGTCTGTATAAGAACATGAAAAGTGCTATACTGGATAAGACCAGTGGTCCTTCTAGTCCAGTATTCTGTCTTCCAACAGTGGTCAATGCCAAGCGCTTGGGAAGAAATGAACAGAACAGGATAATTGTTTCGGTTCCCCACTCTGAACTTTGGGGTACAAATGCAGGAACCCACATGAAAGACCACCTAATTTTATATTCTACAATCTTAGGTTAAAGCTTCCCAAAGACAAAAATTACTTCCCTTGTACGTGAACAGTATTGCTGCCACCACCAAGTGATTTACATAAACATTCAGGGAAGGGTCACTTGGAATCCCTAACCCCAAAATATCCCCCCAAGTACCTTCCCTTCCTTTCCTGGGGAGCCTTGAGAAACATATACCAATCAGTTGCCTAAGCACAGTGAGAATAGACGAGTCCCTTTGTCCTCAGGACACTGAAGTCAACCAGGTTCTTAAAAGAAGAACTTTATTTATAAAGAAAAAAATAAAAGAATCACACCTGTAAAATCAGTATTTCTTGTAACTTTACAGAGTAATAAAATGATTTAAAACATGGAGGATTCCCTTCTGTACTCAGCTTCATGCTTACAAAAACAGGAATAAAAATACCTCTGTACAATAGGAATATTCACAAGCCAAAACAAAAGATAAACTAATGTATTTCCTTGCCCTCCTTACAATTTCTGTGGTGTTAGATGGGTTATTCCAGGTATATTTTCAGGAGATATTGTATCAGCTTGGCTTCACCCTCCATCTCTCCACAAAACAGAACAACAAACAAAACCTCCCCAGTCCCCCATTTGAAAGTATCTTATTTCCTCATTGGTCCTTCTGGTCAGGTGCCAAGTAGCTTATTTGAACTGCTTAACTCCTTACAGGTAAGGCAATCCAGTACAGCTGCTAAGGAGAGGTTTTATTTTACAGCATATAGAAGGGTTTCTACCCTTCCCCTTGTCATAACATATTCCCAGATTTGGACCTTAGCATCCAAAATATGGGGTTTAGCATGAAAACCTCCAAGCTTAGTTACCAGCTTGGACCTGGTAAAGCTGCCACCACCCAAAAAATTAGAGTGTTTTGGGGCACTCTGGTCCCCCCAACAACTTTCCCTGGGGACCCCAAGACCCAAATTCCTTGAGTCTTACAACAAAAGGGAATAAACCATTTCCCCCCCCCCCCTTCTCCCTTCCAGGTGTTCCCTCCCTGGGTTCCTGGAGAGATACCCAGAAGCAAGCTCCGTGAATCTAAACAGAGGGACTCCACCCTCCCTATTTCCAGTCCTGGAAACAGAAGTACTTCCCTCTTCACCCAGAGGGTATGCAAAGTCAGGCTAGTAAATCTAACACACACAGATTTCCCCCTGACTTCTTGCTCCCACCAATTCCCTGGTGAGCTACAGACTCAATTCCCTGGAGTTCCCCACTAAAGAAAAACTCCAACAGGTCTTAAAAAGAAAGCTTTATGTAAAAAGAAAGAAAAAGCACATTAAAATGGTCTCTCTGTATTAAGGTGACAAATACAGGGTCAATTGCTTAAAAGAAATATGAATAAACAGCCTTATTTAAAAGAACACAATTTAACACATTCCAGCAACTACACACATGTAAATACAAAAGAAAAACCGGTATGTACTCACAACTTGGAAACAGAAGATTAAAAAGCAGGAGACAGAAAAATCCTCTCATAGCCGGGAGAGTACAGGCACAAGACCAGAACAAAGGATTTACAAACAAACTTCGCTCCACCCAGATTTGAAAAAATCTTGTTTCCTGATTGGTCCTCTGGTCAGGTGTTTCAGGTTACTCCTTTCCAGGTAAAAGAACATTAACCCTTAGCTATCTGTTTATGACACCCCTATATTCATGACAGTAATCATCAAGTGATTCATTCTCTGTCACCCACTACCAACTTCTGATAAACAGCAGCTAGGGACACCATCTCTGTCAATTCAGGCTATTAGCTACTGGTGGACCTGTCCTCCAGGAATGTATCTAGTTCTTTTTTGAACCTTGTTATAGTTTTGGCCTTTGCAACATCTCCCGGCAAAAAGTTCCCAGGTTGACTATGAAGAAATACTGTCTTTGTTTTAAATCTGCTTCCTATTAATTTCAAAGTGTGACCCCAAGGTATGTGTTTTCTGAAGGAATAAATAAAGTTTCCTTATTCAATTTTTTAATACCAGTCATGATTTTATAAACCTATAGCATATCACCCCTTAGTTGTCTGATTTCAAAGTTGAAAAGTCCAAGTCTTATGTTGTCCTTCCCTGTACCATTTCCTAATCCAGTACATCTTTTTTGAGATATGGTGACCAAATCTGAGTGCAGCATTCCACATATAAGTCCACATAGTTAAAGTTTGGCACACATATAAACTGAAAATAAGGTCTCCTATTGAAGGTGTCAAAGAGACAAAATTAAAAGTGCCACCAGAAAAACCTACAAATGTCAATCCATTTTTGATTCCCATTCAGCTAAGCTGTTTTCTCCAATAATGTCATGACCAAGGAGTTCTGCAGGCCAAAAATGAAGAATTGTGACCATTTTCTTTTCTCAATGGTATATGTTCAGATTTTCAAGGTAATTGATTGTTTGTGTGCTATGAAACAGACTAAATAAAAATGCCTGATCTACTTTCTTTGACAGATTCATAAAATTTAAGGTCAGAAGGGACCATTTGATCATCCAATCTGACATCCTGTATAACACAGGCCATGAAATTTTATCCATTTAACCTGAACCGAGCTTCATAACTTGTGTGTGAATAAGACCTGTTCCACTCTAGGATTTTACATGATGGAAACAAACTATAGGATTAGAAAGGAATGCAAGGGTCAGCAAGTCTGATCCCCTGCCAAGATACAGAATGTGTTGTGTCTAAACCATCTCGGAGAGATCGGCATCCCACCACCTATGGGATACGTCCAGCGAAGGAGCTTCACAACCTTCCAAAGTGTCTGTTCCACTGTCCTCTTGGTCTTAAAGTTAGGAAGTTTTTTCTCAGATATAATCGAATTCTGCTATATTGGAGTTTGAACTCACTGCCTGTTATCCTGTGCTCTATGGCAAGAGATAATAACATTCCTCCATCTTTCTTATCGCAGGCTTTCAAGTATCTGAAGATGGCTTCAATGTCCCCTTCACTCTCCTCTTTTCCAAACAAAATACAAATGGTTGCTTCAGCCCTTGCTCGTATGGCTTTTCTTCTATCCCTTTGATCATTGTTGTCGCATGCCTCTGCATCCTTTCCAGTTTCTCTACATCCTTTCTCTACATCAGTGACCCAAACTAGACACAATGCTCCAGCTGAGGCCTAACCAGTGCCAAGTACTTGAGTACTATCACCTCCCATGATTTCCATTTGCCTTTTTTGAAAAAATCCACATCCCTGAGAGATGTAGCTCTATCAACCTTACACTGGTGTAGCCGGCATTAGGTCAATGGAAGAATTCTTCAGTCGACCTAGCTACCACCTCTTGGGGAGGTGGTTTAACTATACTGATGGGAGAACCCCTGACGTCAGTGTATGTAGTGTAAATGTTGAAGCACTGCGGCAGCACCATTGTAGCTTTTGAAGTACAGACAAGCTCTCAAGGACGTCTTAAGGAAAAGCATCAAATCTAGACCTCCACACGTATGGAGTTGGAGAATCCATCACTTCCCTTCTTGGTGTGTTCCAAATGTTCAATGCTCTGCATGCCAAACATTGGGCCATTATTTCCAACTGGAATTTGTCTGCCTTCAGATTCCAAAGATTGAGTCTTGTTCTGCCTTTCTTCAGTAGATTAAAGAGCATGTTATTGGTATTTAAGATTAGTAAATGAAGCTCTTTAAATCTCCCTCTCTCACCTGCATTTTCTCCAGTCTCCAAGCATTTTTTTGGCTCCTTTCTGCACTCTCTCCACTTTTTCAACATCATTTCTGAAGTGTGGTTCCTGGGAGTGGACACAGTTGTTTTCACCAATAACATGTGCAGAGGTAAAATCCTTCCCCTGCTCCAAACTCACCACTCCCACTTAGGTATGCAAGGATCACATCAGCACTTTTGCCCACAGCATCACACTGGGAGCTCACGATGAGTTGATTGTCTACAATGACCCCAACATCCTTTTCATGGTCCCTGTGTCTCATACTGAAGTGCCCTGGTCTGTGGATCAAGACTGCATTCCCTCTTCCAAGAGGATCCCTTTGCATTTGTCTGTCTTAAAACATTTTGTTTGCATGGACCCAGCTCACCAAATGGTTCAAATCAATCGGAATGCCTGCCCTGGCCTCTTCCACAGAACCCCATAGAAAGACCCCATTCACTGACAATGGCCCATTGACAACTACTTTCTAAGATCTTTTAGTTAGCCAGTTTTGAGTCCATTTTAAATGTACTCTTCTGATATTGCATAGCGTTCATTTTTTTATTGAATACTTTAAGTTTAACACAGAACTGTCCTGTATTTGCCTCCCCTGTCTTTTTGGCTCTCCGGCTGTGTCATAAACAGACAGTTAAGGGTTAATGCCTCTTTTACCTGTAAAGGGTTAAGAAGTTTACCTAGCCTAGCTGACACCTGACCAGAGGAACCAGTGTGGGGACAGGATGTTTCAAGAGGACTGGAGGGAAATTTTCTTTTGTCCCAGTGTTAGTTTCAGTTTTATGCCAGAGTGAAAAAACCCAGGAATCAAACAGGGTAGTGAGTATTAAAGAAGAAATTAATTAGTTTATGTTTATTTTGTTTTGTGACTTGTCCTGTGCATTAGAGGGATAATCAAATTGGGTCTTTATTGTAACTAAGGTTTTGCGCAGGGGAACATCCTCTGTGTTTTGAATCTGTTGTCTGTGGAGTAGCTTGGATGCTAATCTCACAGAGGTATTTCTTTTACCCCCTTTCTTTAATTAAAAGCCTTCTTTCTGAGAACCTGATTTATTTTCCTTGTTTTAAGATCCAAGGGGTTTGGATTGTTGTTCACCAGGAAATTGGTGGAGAAGTCTCTCTAGTTTACCGAGGGATCAGTTACAGTATTTGGGAGGGAGAGATTTTGTGGGGGAAGACAGTTTTCCAAATGTCTCATAAACAGCTGTTTTGAATGATTTGGGTTGTTGCAGCATACTGATCTAAGCTGGCAATTAATCTTAGGGGTCCTCATGCAGGTCCACACCTCTCTACCCTGAAGTTCAGAGTGGGGGTGAAACCTGTGATAGGCTGCCTCACTGTGTGTTTCTGGTTACAAGTGAGATGTCCAGGGGACAAAACTGGTCTCAGGGCCCAGCATCTAGGGGCACAGCTCCCTGCTCACAGTGAGATGCACTAGAATGGAAGCTGCACCCTGAGAATGGGCCTAGAAACCTAGAGCCAGAGGCAGGTCTCTAACCTCTAATTTTGTTTCATGAGTGGCTGGCGAAAGCTTTCCTGTAACTTCGCTAGGTGTGTCCCTGCCTGTGAATATCTGAGTGAGTGCAGGACCTGGAGGAGTTTGCAGCTTTTCACTTTATCACAGTCTGGGCGAGGTCCCAGACGGGTGTGTCAGAGGGCTCAGCTTTACCCCAGGTCCAGGTTTCGTCCCAGGGAAGTCGGTCATAGTGGCACAGTGATCAGCTGGAGATCAGTCAAAGAGGTTACCAGTTTATTTGCTTATTTCAGGAAAGGGAAATAGAGACAGAAAAACATCAAAGTAAGCGAAAACAGCAAAACAATTGTGAAGTTGGAGCTATTCAGATTGCAGGTAGCAGATAAAGAAGAACATAGGAGAATTTTAGAGCTAACGCAGGGAAAGGCTGCCAGAGATGAGGCTGACCACAGGAGGGCTATGAAACTAAAACAACAAGAAACTGAGAAGAAAGAAGGAGAGCAGAAACACCAATTGGAAAAGCAGAACCAGAACCTTCCCACTCAACTGATTCCCAACTCTTCAAAAATCCAAAACTGGGAACAATTGTATCCTGCATACAATGAGGCTGAATACTTCACTACCTTGGAGAGGCTGTGTGTGATTCATAAGATTCCTGATGATTGGTAGATGCCCACATTAGTTGCAAAATTAACTGGTAAAGCACTGGATTTATTCAATAAACTATCAAGTGAGGAAGTTTTAGATTATTGTAAATTTAAAGAAATGTTTTTGACACAATTTTAGAATTACCCCTGAGAGATATAGAGTTAAATGCAGGGATCCTATCATGGTGCTGAGATGGGCAATGTGGAATATTTAAGCAAAATTAAAAATTTGATGGGAAGCGGATAGAGGGCAATGGTGTTACAAGCTTTGAAAGAATATTTGAATTCATTACTCAGGGTATGTCTACACTACGAGATTATTCCTATTTTATAGAAACCTATATTTGGAAACAGATTGTATAAAGTCGAGTGCACGCGGCCACACTAAGCACATTAATTCGGCAGTGTGCGTCCACGTACCGAGGTTAGCGTCGACTTCCAGAGCGTTGCACTGTGGGAAGCTATCCCATAGCTATCCCATAGTTCCCGCAGTCTTGCCCACTCATTGGAATTCTGGGTTGAGATTCCAGTACCTGATGAGGCCAAAAATTTGTCGAGGGTGGTTATGGGTAAATGTCATCAGTCAATCCTCCCTCCGTGAAAGCAACGGCAAACAATCATTTCGCGCCCTTTTCCCTGGATTGCCTGGGCAGATGCCATAGCACTGCAACCATGGTGCCCATTCAGCCTTTTTTCACTGTCACCGTATGTCTACTGGATGTTGCTGACAGACGTGGTACTGCAGCTCTACACAGCAGTATCCCCTTGCCTTTGCAAGTTGACAAAGATGGTTACCAGTCTTGCTGTACCATCTGCTGCTGTTGTGGGTGCTCCTGGCTGGCATCGGTGAGGTCAGTCAGGTGGCTCCTGGACAAAAATGGGAATGACTTTCCAGGTCATTCTCTTCTTTAAGTTTTGTCTAATACAGAGTCAGTTCTGCCTAGAATATCAGGCAAGTCTACTAAAGAACCAGAGAGGCAAATGGCCGCTCCGGGTCAGAGCCCCAGATGTCCTGCAGAAATGATGAGCTGCATGCCATTCTAGGGGGTGCCCCTGCAACAACCCCACCTGTTGCTTCCTTCCTCCCCCACCCCCACCCCTCCTGGGCTACCATGGCAGTTATCCCCCCGTTTGTGTGATGAAGTAATAAATAATGCAGGAATAAGAAACAACACTGACTTTATTGCCTCTGCAAGCAGAGATCAAAGGCGGGAGGGGAGGGCAGCCTCCAGCTGATATGATATTCCAGGCAGGACTGAATCTCCATTAGACAAAGCTTAAAGAAGAGAATGACCAGGAGTCATTCCCATTTTTGCCCAGGCACCCCTGACTGACCTTACCGAGGCCAGCCAGGAGCACTCACGAGACAACGATGACAGCTATCAGTCATACTGTACCATCTGGAAAGGAAAAGAAAGCGATGCTGCTGTGCAGTGCCGCAGCAGCATGTCTGCCAGCAGCATCCAGTAGACATACGGTGACAGCGAATAAAGGCCAGAAAGGATTTTTTTCCCTTTGTTTTCACAGAAGGATGGGGGGCGACGGTGATGACATATACCCTGAACCACCCGCAACAATGTTTTCGACTCTTCAGGCTTTGGGAGCTCAGCCCAGAATTCAAATGCTAATGTCCCAACAGAGAGAGGGGAGGAGGTAATTCCATGGGGTGATAAGCCAGAAAAAGCAGGTTTGTAAGAGCTGCTGAGAAAATAAAAACCTCTTAGCCCAGAGAGCACAGATCACAATCTCTAGCAAAGGAGGATGAGGAAGGTCCCAGTGCTTAGCGCAGGGATTGCAGGGAAAGACCAAGAGTGAGTGTGTAAATGTTTTGCATGCGCATAACACTGGGGTTGGGAAGCAGCTCCACAGAGAGCTAGCCAACATGCAAAGTCCCCAGCAGTAGGGTGTTGAGGCAAAGGCACCTAATTAGCCTCTGCTCAGCCCTGCCCCCAATCAGGGGAAATAGATTGTGGCTGGGGAGAAGCCTGGTGCCTGGCCTTTAGAACTGCCTGCACCTGCGGGCCGGAGGGTTTAAGGGCTATGAAGGCTGGCTGGCAGCCAGAAGAAGGAGGAATGGCCAGGGCAAGGCCAGTCTCCAGGCTGAGGGCAGACTCTGTTTAGGAGAGGAGATGGTCAGGCCTGCAAGCTGTACATAGTATATCACTGGTGGTGGGAGAATGTTGTGTAAATAAAGCCACTAGTGCTGCATAACTAGGTCTCTCTGAGTTTTATTGGGGCAGCCAGTGGGCCCCAGGAAGAGGGGCAGGCAGAGAACTTGTCACATCCCCCTATATCCTTACCTCACCAGACCCTGGAATACCAAGAACACAAAGATGTCCTTAGACTGAGATCCCTACTGAACAGGACACTGAGGGGAAAGGAAACCCAGTAAATAAACTCAGGTTAAGGTTCAGGAAGGAGCTGAAAGACACAAAAGGTATTGAACAAACCAAACTGTCTTAGCAAAAGACACGGTAAAATAACAATACTTCAAAATGCAGACTTGTGATAAAAGTTTTAGTGTTGTTGTGAAACCTCATTATGCGAAGTTTGTGGCTAATGGTTATTCTTATAAAAAAGAATTTGGTACTGATGCTGAATCCTATGAAAAGTGTAATACACATGATTTTTGGGAAAGTTTTTGATATAATAGGAGTAGTAAACAAAAAACCTTACAGGAATACTGCTTCTCCGCTAACGCCTATAAACAGGCTCAAAGCTTGTCAGAGCAGGGAAACCATAATAAACCTGGTCTGCTGTGTGGAAGGGGAAACTGAGGCACACCTCATGGCCTTGGTGGATATCTCTATTGAGTAATCACCATTTGAAAAGACACAGTGGTTAACCATGCTGCACAGACACAAAGTCATGTTTTCTAGCCACGCAGAGAAGGCTCTCTTTTTCACTTTTGAGCTCACTAGGCTGATCCACAGTTGTTAAAAGGTACACAGAACTTTGGAACAACAACTTCGTAACACTACAATGCTTGCAACATTTGGGAATTGTATGGTCACAACCTAAAGAGAGCTTTGGCACACAACCTCCGCAGTAATCAGTGTCTAACACTCCTGCAGTAAACTAAGGGGGGAGATGTGACATTTTGTGCCCCAGAGCAGCACTCTGGCACCCCCATATTTACCTTGGTGATATGATTATGATGTGTTTTTTATAAGGCATATCATGTAAGATATCAATGGAAAAGTTATGATTTGCTGAATATGCTTACCTATTTGTATGCATGCATCATTATTGTAGCTAAAGTTACATACAGAGAGATTATGTACCAGTATTTGAAGTGTGTTTGCTCCTGGGTAACACCCACAATAGAGTTTACATCCAGTCTAGCCAGCATATTGTGGATGTACCATTCAGAGTAGTCACCCATTATGAAACACTATAGGCCTCAGAAGAAGTTAATCTGCACCTGAATGACTTTCCTGTGAAGGCTCTAGCCAGGATATAGGTAATGGCCCCTGCTGTGACTCATCGAAGCAGGCAAGGGCATGCGAGCAGCTCATGTCACACTGGACTCCGTATTATGCTGAACTTTCCCACTAATTGTGCTGGGGCCTTTTGCTTTGAAAAATGAAGTTCCCTCCACATGGCAGATGCTATAACAGGGGGAAGCCTAACCCTAAGCAACATCATCACCCAGTCTCACTCCCCCCACAACCAACACCTAGAAACAGCTTAGGAACAAGCACTAAACTCGGGCTGTGGTCCCAGGCTGACGGGGTTTCTAGCCTGTATATGGAAGACTGGTGGGTTGTTTGTACCATGACGGTGAGACACTGCTTGATTCAAAACCTGTCTAATGTATAGAACTCGCATTATGATTTTGTTTATTTCTGTGGTAATGAGATTTGATCTCTTCTTTATTATTTACAGTCACTTAAAATGTATCTGTCTGTATTTAATACATCTGTTTTATATATTTTGCCTGAAACAGAGTGTTGTTTGAAATGCAAAAGGGAAATCTCCTCAGGAAATGGAGTTGGTGCATTGTCCTCTCCACATTGAGGAAAGAGCAGACTGGGTAATAAAATTCCACTGGACAGGCTCCTGACAAGGGGGAAATGGCACAGCTCTGGGGTCCTAGGCTGGGGACTTGGGGAGAACCGGCTGGAACCTCTCTATTGTTGGTTCATGAGTGGCTACTGAAAGCATTCATGTAACTGCAGCTAGGTGTGTCCCTACCTGTGTATGGCTGTGTAAATACAAGACCTGGACAGGATAGCAGCTGCCCATAGCCTTACAATGTGAGAAGGAGCCCAGACTGGTTAGCCAGAGGGCTCAGCGGTATTCCAGTTCCATATCACACACCCCAGAAATCCATCACCCCCACCCAACAAACAGACCCTCCTAGACCGTGAGTCCGTTTCTCTCTTGTCATGGACTCAGTTACTGATGGAGAGATGCTGGTTACAGTAGGTAAGTCAGGACTCATGAGTTCTGTCTGTCATTCTCTGCGGGACCTTCGCCAAGTCCCTTTGCCTGAGTTGACTCTCTGTACAATGGGGATATGTTTATAGGGACTTTACCTAGCTAGGTGTTTTCAAGATCTGTCAATGAATGGTGCTGCACACATGATGATAATTCTTGATGAGAATTACTGATTTCTGATCCTTTAGAAACAGCCCTGTGCG
Organism: Gopherus flavomarginatus; assembly: GCF_025201925.1. Classification (NCBI taxonomy): domain Eukaryota; kingdom Metazoa; phylum Chordata; order Testudines; family Testudinidae; genus Gopherus; species Gopherus flavomarginatus. The sequence continues at coordinate 376,462,809 of NC_066617.1, forward strand.
TCAGCAGAAAGTGCTTGTGTCTCCCTTCAGTCATCTGTCTCCAGATCTGTCTGTCTCCTATCTACCAAGCCATCCTGGGCATTTACAGGATATCAGACCCTATGGAGCACAAGTTATTATCCCCAGTTTTCTTCCTAATCTACTATAATTTTTAAAATATATACAAATACACAGAGCAGCCAATTCCTCTCTGACTCAGCACAGAGCCCCAGAGTTCTCATCTCCCTTTGGGAAGGTCCCTTAATTACTGTTTACTCCTAAGGCCGTATAAATAGCATAGAAATGCAGAAAGACTTGTCTCCAGCCTGTTTATATCCAGATGCCACTTCTCCCTGAGAGGCTGAACGAACCCCCCTGGGATTGCACAGAGCTATATTATAAATGGTGTAAAACCCTGTGTTTGCTCTCTACATGGGATGTTGCTGCAGATGCTGGGGTGAGAGAGGTGTGGGACATGGCTACCTGACGAGGATTCCTAGGAAAGACACTTCTATCTCACAGTTCACAGGTACACATCTCTTGCTGAGGAGCTCACCTGCTCGACAAACCCACTGTGATGTGGGTGTAATGGGATAGAGAATAGATCTGTGGTCCTTTCTGCTCTGCACAGCCATTAAATATCTGCTCGCCACAGGGGTGAGTTTGCTCCTGTATCACTGTCCAAAATGCCATTCCTTTCTGTGGACACCCAGCTGCCCCTGCCGCTGGCCTCATGACCTGAGGAGGATGTATTTTAGTGGCACAGTGGATCCTTCACAATGAGAGGTGTTAGTAGATGTACAATATAAGGCCAAAATAGGAGGCTATGCCCTATATTTTGCTCAGGCCCCACTGAGGCAAAATTCCCCGTGGAATAAGAACTGAGTAAAGACCTCAGGAGCCAGATATATCTTAATGCACAGACACTATCACCTCTTTCTCTTACATTTCAGGGCTCTGGCTGTTTACGGGGGGAAGGGAGGAGTTACCTTAATTTTATCTGCTGGAAAGCATGGAGGTGCTAGGGCTCCTCACTGGAATAACTATAAGAATTTTTCAACATGGGCAAGACATCTTCCTGCCTAGTTTCACTCAAAATGTTGGCTGAATTGTTATTCCTGAAATTTTCAAAACACAATTCATCCAGAAACAGGCACCCAGCATTGCAAATATGTGTCCAAATGGTTAGAGTTTGGCAAACGTATAAACCACTGAAAATGAGGTCTCCTAATGGAAGGTGTCAGACAGCCTTAACTAAGGGGGCCCCCAGAACCACCTACAATGGCCAATCAGTTGGTGAATCCCATTCAGATAAGCTGTTTGCTACAACCATGTTGGTGGCAAGGAGCCCCACAGGCCAAATATGAAGTATTTTGACAACTTTATTTTCTCAATTTTATATGTTCAGATTTTCATTGTAATTGGATGTTCCCTTCTTTGTGTGCTGTGAAACAGAGTAAATAAAAATGCCTGATCTACTTTGTTGATAGATTCATATGATTTAAGGTCAGAAGGGACCATCTGATCATCCAGCCTGACTTCCTGTGTAACACCAGTCATTAAATTTTGCACATTTACCCCTGATTCAGGCTTCATAACGTGTGTGACTAAGGCCTATTCCACTCTAGGATTTTACATTATAGAATTATAGAGCCATGAGGATAGAAACATGCAAGCATCAGCCAGTCTGACCCCCTGCCAAGATGCAGGATGTGTTTTGTATTTAAACCATCCCAGAGATTTGGATGTCCCGCCACCTTTGGCTTCCACAACCTCCCAGGGCATCTTTTTCATTGTCCTCCTGGTCTTACAGTTAGGAAGTTTTTTCTCAGATATAATCAAAATTTGCTATGCTGGAGTTTGAACCCACTGCCTGTTGTCCTGTGCTCTGCAGCAAGAGATAATAACATTCCTCCATCTTTCTTATCGCAGGCTTTCAAGTATCTGAAGATGGCTCCCTTGTTCCACTCACTCTTCTCTTTTCCAAACCAAACACAAATGGTTGCTTCGGCCCTTGCTTTCATGGCTTGTCTTCTATCCCTTTGATCATCATTGTCGCTTGCCTCTGGATCCTTTCCAGTTTCTCTACGTTCTTCCTATACATCAGTGACCCAAACTAGACTTAATACTCCAGCTAAGGCCTAATCAGTGCCAAGTAGATGAGTACTATCACCTGCCATGATTTGCATGTTATGCATTCATTCATACAACCTAACATTGCATTTTCCTTTTTTGAAAATATCCACACTCCGAAGAGATGTACCTGTGTCAACCTAACCCTGGTGTAGCCGGTATTAGGTCAATGGAAGAATTCTTCTATCGACCTATTTACCACCTCTTGGGGAGGTGGATTAACTGCGCTGGTGGGAGAACCCCTGCTGTCGGTGTAAGTAGTGTCTACCTTGAAGCTCCATGGTAGCACTATCGTAACATTTTAAGTGTAGACAAGCCCTCAAGCAGATCTTCCAGAAAAGCATCCAGTCTGGATCTGTAGCCATGTGGAGTTAGAGAATCCACCACTTCCCTTCTCAGTGTGTTGCAAACTTTAATCATTTTGAGTGTTAAAAACTTGGCCCTTATTTCCAACTGGAATTTGTCTGGCTTCAGTTTCCAGTGATTGGGTGCTGTTTTGCCTTTCTTCACTAGGTTAAAGAGCACGTCATTGGTATTTAAGATGAATAAATGAAGATCTAATCATTTTTGTGGCTGTTTTCTGTGCCTTCTCCAGTTTTTCAACATTTTTTCTGAAATGTGGATCCCGGGACTGGATGCAGTCAGTTTCACCAATACCATGTGCAGATGTATAATCCTCCACCTGCTCCAATGTATTGCTCCCCTGTTTATGCATCCAAGGATCACCTCTGTGCTTTTGGCCAGAGCATCACACTGGGAGCTCATGATGAGTTGGGTGTCTACGGTGACCTGAAATTCTTTTCAGTGTCCTGCATCCCATGTCTGTGGGTCGAGCCTGCTTTCCCTGTTCCAAGAGTATCCCTTTGTATTTGTCTGTATTAAAACATTGTGTTTGCATGGGCCCAGCTCAGCAAATATTCCGGATCAATCAGAGTGCCTGCCCTTGCCTCCTCTTTGTAACCAATCTGCCAATCTTTGGGTTGTCCACAAATTTTATCTGAGGTGATATTCTATTTGCTTCCAGATCATTGATGAACATACTGAATAGTATTGGGCCAAAAACGGAACCCTGAAGAACCTCATAAAAACACCCCCATTCAGTGGCAATGGCCCATTGACAACTGCTTTCTGAGATCTCTCAGTTAGCCAGTTTTTAGTCCTCTTTACCTGTGCTCTACTGGTATTGTATACTGTGCATTTTTTTAATCTTATTTTTTTCCCTTACTGAAACAAATGCCTCAGAGAAATCAAGCGCTATTGCATCTGCTTGGTTCCCAGGATCAATCAAAAGTGCACTCTCATTTCAGGATGAAATTGGGTTTATCTGACAAGACATGTTTTCCATAAACCATGTTGTTGACAGGCATTAATTACACTCCTAAGATTTTTTTGTTTAACTAATCCCAGACCAGCTTTTCCATTCTTTCTTAATTTTGTAAAATCTTTTTTTTAAACCTTCCCCTTTTTACTGAGTACCTGACGTTTAACACAGAACTGTCCTGGGTTTGCCTCCCCCCCACCCTGTCTTTTGGGATTTTTTGGCTCTCCAGCTGCCTCACCATTTACGTCTGGTCCCGAGTGAGATGTGCTCTTGATCAGCCAGTCGTAACTCGGGTGTTTGGAACTCTACGATTCAGTTGTAGATGCTGTTTGTCGCCATCCTTGTCTTCTAATGGACTGGAAAGTATTTCATCACCTCATGTGATACGAGTATCTTATACTGCTTCTCTCCAAATGCAGAACACAACTGTCTCTTGACCACCTCTCCTTTGGGGAAATTAGCTCTTTTGAAACACTCTCTATAGATATTCCTGGTTGGGAACTGTTCTGGTTTTGTCCATTTAAATTTCATCAGTTCTTTCTTCATTTTGCTCTCCTCTATCATATGCCCCCTTCTTTGTCTCTTCTCTAAACTAAACAGTCCCAGACTTTTCAGTCTGTCAGCGTATGGCAGCCACTCCCATTCTCACAGCCTGTCTCAGAAATCCCCTTTCTATCTGCTACATCCTTTACAGAGACTGAGTGTCCACAGCTCAGCGCGTGTCCAGAGCAGGTTATTCTCCATCCCTTAGACATCCAGACATTATCTTTCTTTTGGCCATGGCTGTGAATGAGCAACTGTTTCCATGGAGCTCCTCTCAATGACGCGCAGGTCTTTTGCCTGAATTTGTTTCTAGTTGGATTTGATTCTAGTTTTTTTCCCTCTGGTACATGTTTTGTCAAAGCTTTGTTTCTTTTCCACTCTTACATTTTGAGCAACTGGGGAACTCCCTGCAGCATGGACTCCTAGCATGGCTTTTATTGCATTAAGGAACACTGATGAATAGCCAGTATCCACACTCATGTTTCCCACCGGTGCCTCTTAAGGTTTCCCATGCCAAGTTCTGTAGGAATTCCTGATGCACAGAACACCATAAAATATGGAATTGGCATTAGTATGGTCAGTTGTTCATGATTTATTTCTCTGAATAGTGAAAATGTCATTTTTTAATTTGTGGAGAGTGAAAAATCTGCCTTGGCCTTGAGAACAGCTTCCAGGAGTCCATGTAGTGTCTAATATTAACCTTGTCTCTCCATCCAGGCATTTGTACTGTGACCATCACCCTAGAACCTTGGCACATAGAGGAAGTCAGGGGAAAGTACGGTACATGCAAGAGACACCATTCTGCCTCAGAGCTGGACACGTTCTCCCCTACTCCATGTCAGATTCCAACACAACTGACTTCACCAACTCCTCTAATTTCATCCTGCTGGGCATTCCTGGCCTGGAGACAGCCCATATCTGGATCTCCATCCCCTTCTGCACCATGTACTCCATAGCCATCTTGGGGAACTTCACCATCCTGTTCGTCGTGAAAATGGAGCAGAGCCTCCATGCCCCCATGTACTATTTCCTCTGCATGCTGGCCATCACCGACTTGGTCCTATCCACGTCCATCCTGCCCAAAATGCTGAGCATCTTCTGGTTCAATTCCAGGGAGATCGAGATCAGTGCCTGCCTCGCCCAGATGTACTTCATTCACTGCTTCTCGGTAATAGAGTCTGGGATCCTCATGGCTATGGCTTTTTATCACTATGTGGCCATCTGTGATCCCCTCAGACATTCCACCACCCTGGCAAACCCCATGGTGGTGAAGATTGGACTGGCCGTGGCACTGCGTGGCAGCATGCTTATACTACTCTATCCTCTCCTGACAAAGCAATGGCCATATTGCAAAACCAACATCATCCCCGACACACACTGCATGCACATAGCCGTGGTGAAGCTGGCTTGCTCCGATACCCACATCAGTAGTTACTATGGCCTCTTTGTGCTATTCTGCGTAAAGTGTCTGGATATGATTTGTATTGCCGTGTCCTATACCCAGATCCTCAGGGCCATCTTCAGCCTCCCCACACAGGACGCCCGGCTCAAGGCTTTTGGGACCTGCAGCTCCCACCTCTGTTCCATCTTAGCCTTTTTCATCCCAGCTCTCTTCTCCTCCCTTACGTACCGGTTTGGCAAGAAAGTGGCCCTGCATTTCCGTGTTCTCATTGGCAATGTGAACCTCCTGGTGCCCCCCACACTAAACCCCATCATCTACGGTGTGAGGACCAAACAGATCCGGGACAGTCTGCTCCAGCTCTTTACTCATAAAAGGACCTAAAGTTTTCTCCTGGTGCTCTGGCTCTCAGATTGAGATCTAAGAAGAGCTGGCTGGAGACATGCTGTCATAAACAGATAAGAAAAGTTAATAGCACAGAAGTACTTTATATCTCTTTGACTATAAAGGGTGAACAAGTCCAGTGAGCCTGGCTGTCACCTGACCAGAGGACCATTCAGGAGACAGGATACTTTCAAATCTTGAGGGAGGGAAGTTTCTGTGTGTGCTGTTAGAATTTGGTGGTTGTTCACTCTGGGGCCTCAGAGTGACCAGACATGCAACCAGGTTTCTCTCCAATCTCTCCAATACAAGCTCTTATAAGTTCAGAATAGTGAGTACTAGATAGATAAAGCGAGTTAGGCTTATGGTTGTTTTCTTTATTTGCAAATGTGTGTTTGGTTGGAAGGAGTTCAAATTGGTATTTTGCTGAAAAGATTTTAATTTGTACTTGTATACTTAGGCTGGGAGGTTATTCCCAGTGCCTATAGCTGAAAGACCCTGTACCTATTCCATCTTAAATTTACAAGATCATTTTTACTATTTTTCTCTCTTTAATTAAAAGTTTCTTGTTTAAGAACTTAATTGTTTTCTTTTATTCTGGTGAGACCCCAGGGGACTGGGTCTGGATTCACCAGGGAATTGGTGGGGAGAAAGGAGGGAAGGGAGAGAGAGGTTAATTTCTCTCTGTGTTAGGATTACTTTCTCTCTCAGGAAGAGTCTGGGAGGGGGAAAGAGAAGGAGGGGAGAAGGTGAATTTTCCTCTCTGTTTCAAGATTCAAGGAGTTTGAATCACAGTGATTTTCCAGGGTAACCCAGGGAGGGGAAGCCTGGGAGAGGCAACGGTGAGGGAAAGGGTTTACTTTCCTTGTGTTAAGATCCAGAGGGTCTGGGTCTTGGGGGTCCCTGGGCCAGGTTTTGGGGGGACTAGAGTGTACCAGGCACTGGAATTCCTGGTTGGTGGCAGCACTACAGGATCTAAGCTGGTGATTAAGCTTAGAGGAATTCATGCTGGTACCCCATCTTTTGGACGCTAAGGTTCAGAGTGGGGAATTGTACCATGACACATGCTGTTGGGCCCTCTTCCCTGAATCACTTGCTGGCCAGTCAAAGAGACATTAAAGACTTCCTTGACCCTAATGTGCTGTGTCAACGTGACAGACTGGGGAATCGTTCTGTGTATAACACTTAACATAGGGTTCCCATCTTTCTAATTGCTTTTTACTGGACCCCTGAGGGCCCGTGCCCTGCCCTGCCTATTCCCCCAAGGCCCTGCCTCCTTTTCCACTTCTTCCAATAAGGCCCTGCCTCTGTTCTACCTTTCCTCCAAAGCCCACCCTTGTTGCTCACTGCTCTTCTCCCCATCTCCAGCCACTCACTGGATCATCTCCACCTCCCTGCCTCCAGCCCCCAGCTGGTCTCCCTTTGCAGCCTGACAAGTAGCCTGCAGTGGATGCAGCACTGGGGCCTTCAGGAACAGAGAATGGAACAGAGAAGCTACCCACTTCTGTTTCCTGCCCAGTAAAGCTGACCAGATGGTGACAACCAGCCTTAAGGATAACCTGTAATATGAATGGACAGTGCTGTGTAGTAACTAATTACAATATATTTACATATAAAGGCCTCAGTGGTAGTGTCACTACTCCAAATTTCTGTTTTACTTCTCATACACATAGCCCTGTGGGACACACTGTCACAACCCCTATCCCAGTATTTCAAAACACTCAGCCTACTGCTAATGATGAGAGAGGTGGTCACTGGAATTGCCCTAATGGAAGCGTGTTTCTATCTGTGTCATCAAAGTAAAAGGGCCAGAGTACACCAGCAGCCTGGAAAAACATGGTGACACTTGGATATAAGTTGGTGCCATATGTACACATACATACTATACATATAGGCCCATACACACTACAAATATATGCCATAGCCATATAATTCATATATATTAATTATTCGGAAGTGCCTCTAAGGATCAATCATAATATTACATTCCTCAGTCATGGTACTGGGCCTCACATTCCCAGGCCCATCATAAGGGCCTAAAAAATAATTGGATAATAAAATCTGTCTCTCAGTCGTACGAGGGAATGTGCAGACTAAACAGACAGATGGGGCATGAGTGTATGGATGGTAAAATAAGGTGACCACATAACAGTGTTTAGCCCACTGGGTTATCTTTAGTCCATGCATTATGCTTTTCCGGGACGATGGGTAAACATCCTCCCCATAAAAAGACAAAAAGTGGGGGAATGTAGTAAGTGAAGGCCCTGATAAAGGCCCAGTATGAGGCCTGATGCCTGAACTAAAGTAATGGTCAAGACTTTGCTAACATAAAGCAAAGTGAAGCTGTGAGCCAGAGGCAGGCCCTGCTCACAGAAGCTGGCAAGGAAAGGGCTGATTCTGCAAGAAGATACGTACCTAAAAGGTCCTGAACACTAGAGATCAAAACATTCACATACTTGCACATTCCACACAGATAACAAGGAACAGACTGACCCATCCCAATGACAGGGGCAAAAGGGTAATATGATGGATAGAGTTGTTTTGATCGAACCAACATGTACAAGGTGAGAGGCGGCACCTTATTACCTAGAGGGGTTGTACCTTGCTGTGTAGAGGGGCTGCACCTCAATACGTCAGGAGTGATGTGTAACTTGTTTGTATCTGTGTATAAAAATGTATCCCTGGGGCGATGTCTTTGTCCGGCCTAGGGGGCAGTGGAAAGTCCCGCCACTAACTGAGCCGAGTCCATTGCCAAGAGGCACTCTCTCGTAGGATGCCCTGTAGAGTAACAATCTCAGAGGAACTGCAATTGTGTCCGAGTGCAATAAACCTGGCCGACGTGCCTTCGTATCTTACAAGACTCAGTGGTCATTGGGGGTTCTCTTTGGGTCTGCTGTGTCAGCTATCTGCGCAGAGCTGGGGCAGCACACAGAGGGAACACGCGCACGCAGCCGAGTGATACCAACAGAGAGAGAGCAGAGCACCACACCGGTAGCATCTGACAACAATCCCTAGTTTTCTTCGTAATCAACTATAATTTTTAAATATACACAAATACACAGAGCAGTCAATTCCTCTCTGACTCAGCACAGAGCCCCAGAGTTCTCATCTCCCTTTGGGAAGGTCCCTTAATTACTGTTTACTTTTAAAGCTGGATAAAAAACACAGAAGCGCAGACATGGAAAGAAAGACATTGGCTAGAGTGTCTCTGGTATCCGGCCTGTTTGCATCCAGATGCCGCTTCTCCTCTAGAGGCTGAGCGAACCCCACTGGGATTGCACAGAGTTATATAATAAACGGTGCACACCCCTGTTTTTATTTTTGTTGACGCAGCTGCTGGGGTGAGAGAGGTGTGGGACATGACTACCAGACTGGGATTCCCAGGGAAGACACTTCCACTTCAAAATTCACAGGTACCCTTCTCTAGCTGAGGAGCTCACCTGCTGGACAAACCAAGAGCACCATGGGTATGATGGGATAGAGAATAGGTCTATTGTCCTTTATGCTCTGCACAGCCACTAAACATCTGCTCGCCACAGGGGTGAGTTTGCTCCAGTATCACTGTCCAAATGACATTCCTTTCTGTGGATACCTACCCGCCCCTGCCAATGGCCTCACGCCCTGAGGTGGCTGTATTTGATTGGCACAGTGGATGCTTCACGATGAAAGGTATTAGTAGATGTACAATACAAGGCCAAATTTGGAGGTCACACCCTGTATTTTGCTCAGGCCCCACTGAAACAAAATTTCCCTTGGAGTAAGAACTGAGTAAAGACCTCAGGAGCCAGCTGTGTGTTAATGCACAGACACTGCCAATTCCTCTCCCCTTGCATCTCGGGGCTCTGGCTGTTAACTGGGTTGAGGGTGGGGGGAGGGAGTCGTTACCTGACTTTTATATGCTGCAAATCATTTAGGTGGAAGGGCACTTCACTGGAATAATTATAGGAATTTTTCAACATGGACAAGACATATTCTCTCCTAGCTTCATTGGAGAAGTCAGCTGAACTGTTATGTCTTGTGTTCTGCTTTGTATTGTTTCCAATCACAATTAAGCCGGAAGCAGACACTCAGCATTGCAAATATAAGTCCAAACAGTTAAAATTTGGCAAACTTATAAACAATAGAAAATGAGATCTCTCAACTGAAGGGGTCAGACAGCCTTAAATAAAGGTGCCAGCAGAACTACCTACAATGGCCAATCCACTTGTGAGTCCCATTCAGCTAAGCTGTTTGCTCCAGTAATGTCATTGGAACGGAGTACCAGAGGCCAAATAAGTATAATGTAAACTATTTTCTTTTATCGGTGTTAAATATTCAGATTTTCAATGTAATTAAATGTTCAGTTGTTCGTGTTTTGTGAAACATAGTAGATACAAATGCCTGATCTACTTTCTTTGTCATAGATTCATATGATTTAAGGTCAGAAGGGCCCATTTGATCATCCAGCCTGACATCCTGTATAACACAGGCCATTCAATTTTACATAATTACCCCGAATCAAACTTCATAACTTGTATGTGACTAAGATCTGTTTCACTCTAGGATTTTACATTATAGAACCATAGAGCTATGGGGTTAGAAAGGAATGAAAGGGTGGGCTAGTCTGACCCCTTGCCAAGATGTAGGATGTGTTGTGTCTAAATCATCCCAAAGAGACTGGCGTCCCACCACCTTTGGGATATCTCCAGCGAAAGAGCTTCCACAACCTCACAAAGCGTCTGTTCCATTGTCCTCCTGTTCTTAAAGTTAGGAAGTTTTTTTTTCCTCAGATATTATCTAAATCTTCTGTGCTAGAGTTTGAACCCACTGCCTGTTGTCCTGTGCTCTGCAGCAAGACAGAATAACATTCCTCCGTCTTTCTTATTGCAGCCTTTCAAGTATCCAAAGACTGCTCCCATCTCTCCCTCAATCTCCTCTTTTCCAAACCAAACACAAATGGTTGCTTCAGCCCTTGCTCATCTGGCTTGCCTTTTATCCCTTTGATCATCGTTGTCGCTTGCCTCTGGATCCTTTCCAGATTCTCTTCATCCTTCCTATACATCGGTGACCCAAACTAGACTCAATACTCCAGCTGAGGCCTAACCAGTGCCTAATAGTTGAGTACTATCACCTCCCATGATTTCCATTTCCCTTTTCTGAAAAAATCAACACCCCTGAAAAATGTAGCTATATCAATCTAACCCTGGTGTAGAAGGCATTAGGTCAACAGAAGAATTCTTCAATGGACTTAGCTTCCCCTCTTGGGGAGATGGATTAACAACTTTGACAGGAGAACCTCTGCTGTCCGTATAAGTAGTGTCAACATTGAAGCACTCGAGCAGGACCATTGTAGCTTTTTAAGTGTAGATGAGTCCTTAATCAGATCTTCCAGAAAAGCATCCAGTCTGGATCTGCTGGCATGGGGAGTTGGAGAACCCACCACTTCTCTTCGCAGTGTGTTGCAAATGTTAATCGTCCAGAGTGGTAATCATTTAGCCCTTATTTCCAACTGTAATATTTTTGGCTTCAGATTCCAGTGATTGGGTCTTGCTTTGCCTTTCGTCAGCAGATTAAAGAGTATGTTATTGATATTTAAGATGAATAAATGAAGCTCCTTAAGTCACTCTCTCTGACTGGCATTTTCTCCAGTCTCTAATAATTTTTGTGGCTCTTTCTGCACCCTCTCCAATTTTTCAACATCATTTCTGAAATGTGGAACCTGGGAGTGGAAACAGTCAGTGCAGAGGTAAAATCCTTCTCTTGCTCCAACTCACCACTCCCCTGTTTATGTATCCAAGGATCTCATCAGTGCTTTTGGCAACACCATCAAGCTGGGAGCTCACAATGAATTGGGTGTCTACAATGACCCCTAAACCCTTTCCACGGTCCCTGTGTCCCATAATGCAGTGCCCTGGTCTGTGGATCAAGACTGCATTCCATGTTCCAAGAGGATCTCTTTGCATTTGTCTGTATTAAAATATTTTGTTTCCATGGCCCCAGCTCACCAAATGTTCCAGGTCAATCAATGTGCCTGCCCCAGCCTCCTCTTTGTAACCAATCTGCCAATCTTTAGGTCATCAGTAAAGTTTATCTGTAGTGTTTTTCTATTTGCTTTCAGATCATTGATGAAAATATTGAATAGTGTTGGGGCAAAAATGGATCCCTGTAGAACCTCATAAAAACACCTCCATCCACTGACAATGGCCCATTGACAACTGTTTTCTAAGATCTTTCAGTTAGCCAGTTTTTAGTCCACTTTACATGTGCTCTACTGATATTGTATAGTGTGCATTTTTTATCTGAATTTTTCCACCTAATGAAACAAACGCCTCAGAGAAATCAAAGTGTATTGCATCTGCTTGGTTCCCTTGATTGATCAAAAGTGTGTTCTCATTTCAGGATAAAATCGGGTTTATCTGACAAGACATGTTTTCCATACACCATGTTGTTGACTGGCATTAATTATATTCCTATGTTTTTTTAACTAATCCCAGCCCAGCTTTTCCATTCTTGCTTAATTTTGTAAAATCTTTTTTTTAAACTTTCTCTTTTTTAACTGAATATTTTACATTTAACCCAGATCTGTCCTGTTCTCCCCCCCCCACTTTTCTTTTCCTTTTATCTCTCCGGCTGCCTCACCGTGTACCTCTGGTCCCGAGTGAGATGTGCTCTTGATCAGCCAGTCGTAACTCGGGTGTTTGGAACTCTACGATTCAGTTGTAGATCTGTTTGTCACCATCCTTGTCTTCTAATGGACTGGAAACTATTTTATCATCTTACGTGATGTATGTTTCTCATTCTGCTTCTTTCCGAATGCAGAACACAATTATATATTGAAGGTATCTACCTTTCCTGCAAAATTAATAAACTTTGTTTCTCCCTCAAAGAATTGAGCTAAACCTTTTCTAGGATTTCTTTTGTTCTCAATATACTTTAATAACCTTCTTTTTGTGATCCTTAGAACTGGGAATCATGGATTTTTCTATAATGTTTTTAGCATCCCTTATGATTTTCATAAATTCCAATTTGTATTATTTGCTCTCTCTATTTTCCTTTTTCCCTATTTGTTAAATATTCCTTCCCATCCCATCCCCCAAGTTGCTGCCTTCACTTTGTCAGTAAACTGGATTTTCGTCCAAAGTTCTCTACTTTCTGGACTAGTGGCTTTTTGCCAATCTAATTAAATGTTCTACAAGAAATCACACTTTTCCTTCTCTTTTTTTCTCTTCAAATGTTTCCTCCCCATCAGTTTTATTGACCTTTTACCTTTGCTTTGGGAAATTAACCTGTAGCAGGGTGGTCACCTGGGGACCTTTTCCCAGCCACAGCCCTCTCCAGGGCTGCCCTGGGGAGCCAAGAGTAAAAGCAGCCCTGGAGAGGGCTGTGGCTGGGAAAAGGAGTGAAAGTGCCTGTGTAGCTGACCACAGGTGAGGCAGCTCAATTAGGGCTCAGCTGGCTCTGGTAAGAGGGCTGGGGACCAGGAGCTGGAAGAGTCTCACTCTAGCCCTGGCATGGGAAGGGATAGCTGCCTGGGACTGAGGAACCTGAATCGGAGCAGTACAGGGGAAATGGGCAAAGGGAGCTGGGGAGCTCCAGCCTGGTAAACCTCCAGGCTGCAGGCTTTGGTGAACACCTACAAAGGTACTGGGGTTACAGAGATGCAGCTTGGGACTAGGCAGAGGCATCTGGTCCAGCCCTCTTGCCAATGATGAGTGGCCATGACAGACTTAACTCTGCCCCAGTGAGCGGGGGCTAGATGATGAGTGGCAGTAGCCACTGAGGCAAGTGGGCATAGAGGGTTGGAGGTTCCCTTGGGAGGGGAGACCCAGAATGTGGGGGCATTGCCAGGGGGCAGGACCCCAAGGTAAAGAGGCAGATGGGTCCAGAAGGGACACGGGGGCCAGATTCCAGGAGGAGGCGCTCCATATGCTGGAGAGCTAATTCCCGAGATGACGAGCAGAAGGTGCCACGCTGGTGAGTCATCTTCTCGCTGCATAACCCTTTTGAAACACTAAGCATCTATAGATATAACTGGCTGGGAACGGATCTGTGTTTGTCCATTGGAATGTCACCAGTTCCATTTTTTATTTTCCTCTCCTCTATCATATACCCTCTTACTGGTCTCTTCTCTAAACTAAACAGGCCCAGACTTCACAGTCTGTTGGCAGCCTCTCCCATTCTCAGAGCCTGTCTCAGAAATCCCCTTTCTATCGGCTTTATCCTTTATAGAGACTGAATGTCCACAACTGAGTGTGTGTCCAGAGCAGATTATTCTCCATCCCATTCCTTAGACATCTGAACATTCTCTTTGTTTTGACCACTGCTAAGAATGAGCCGAGCTGCCATCAGTGGCGACCAGGTCTGTCCCATAGTGTGAGTTCTAGTGGAGATATTTCCCTCCGGTACATGTTTTATCAAAGCTTTGTTTCTTTTTCACCCCTCATAACAACCCCCCCCCCATAGTGTGTGTAGTGTCTCATATTAACATTGTCTCTCCATCCAGGCATTCGTACTGCGACCATCACCCTAGAGCCTGAGAACATTAAGGAAATCAGAGGAACGTATAGTACGTGCAGGAGACTCCATTCTCCCTCAGTGTTGGACACCTTCTCTCCTACTCCATGTCAGATTCCAACACAACTGACTTCACCAACCCCTCCACTTTCATCCTGCTGGGCATTCCTGGCCTGGAGGCAGCCCATGTGTGGATCTCCATCCCCTTCTGCACCATGTACGTCATAGCTGTCTTGGGAAACTTCATCATCCTGTTCATCGTGAAGAGGGAACCAAGTCTCCATGGGCCCATGAACTATTTCCTCTGCATGCTGGCTGTCACTGACCTCATCCTGTCCACATCCACCCTGCCTAAAATGCTAGCGATCTTCTGGTTCAATTCCAGGGAGATCGATTTCAGTGCTTGCCTCACCCAGCTGTACTTCATTCACTGCTTCTCAGCGATGGAATCTGGGATCTTTGTGGCCATGGCTTTTGATCGCTATGTGGCCATCTGCCATCCCCTGAGCCATTCCATCACCCTGACAAACCCCGTGGTGGCTAAGATTGGCCTGGCCGTGGTGCTGCGTGGCATCATGCTCATACTGCCCTATCCCTTACTGGCGAGGCAGTGGCCATATTGCAAAAGCAACATCATCCCCGACATACACTGCACGCACATAGCAGTGGTGAAGCTGGCTTGCGCCGACACCCACATCACTAATTACTACTGCCTCTTTGTGCTATTCTGCATCAGGGGTCTGGATATGTTTTTTATTGCTGTGTCCTATACCCAGATCCTCAGGGCCATCTTCAGCCTCCCCAGACAGGACGCCCGGCTCAAGACTTTTGGGACCTGCAGCTCTCACCTCTGTTCCATTTTAGCCTTTTACATCCCAGCTCTCTTCTCCTCCCTCACATACCGATTTGGCCACAATGTGGCCCTGCATTTCCATGTTCTCATTGGCAACGTTAGCCTCCTGGTGCCACCCATGCTAAACCCCATCATCTACGGTGTGAGGACCAAACAGATCCAGGACAGGCTGCTCTGGTTCCTTTCTCATAAAGACATCTGAATTGTAATCCTGGTGCTCTAACTGTCAGACCAAACTGCGTTCAGAGCTGGCTGGTGAGATAGGCCTGGGCCCACTTCCCTGAATCACTTACTAGACTGTCAAAGTGACATTGAATCCTTTCCTGGCCTTACTGTGCTGTGTCAACGCGACAGACTGGGGAATCGGTCTGTGTACAACTAACATAGGGTTCCCATCCTTCCAACTGCATTTAACTGGACCCCTGAGGGCCCATGCCCTGCCCTGCCTATTTCCCCAAGGCCCTGCCCCCTTTTAATTCTACCAGCAAGGCCCTGCCTCTGTTCTGCCTTTTCTTCCAAAGTCCACCCTTGTCGCTCACTGCTCTTCTCCCCATCCCCAACCTCTCACTGGATCATCTCCACCTCTCTGCCCCCAGCCCCCAGCCCCCAGCTGGTCTCTCTCTGCCCGAGTCTGAGAAAGGAGCTGCTGCAGTCTGACAAGTAGCCTGCAGTGGATGCAGCACTGGGGCCAACAGGACAATCAGGAGCAGAGCTGGAGTCCAGGAAGCTGTATAAAAGCAACTGAGGGTTGAGTACAGGGTTATGTGGCAGGTGTGCAAGGCTGTGCATCATACAGCTTGTGACCCCTAAGTCTCAGCAGAGTCCCGAGGGCAGAGACCATTGTGTGACTTATTGTTTTAGCTTTCAGCTTCCTCTCTTTCCTCCTGACTGAGGGTCTCTAGCAGGCAGGGTCCCTGCAATGGGAATGGGCTGGGAGCCAGGCTCTCCAATAATGCTTCATAGAAATATGCTTAGAAGTATAAATATGACATATCTGGAATATGTTTTATACTACATGTGTCCCATAGACCACTTCTGCCAGCATAATTAACCAAGTCCAATGAGTGCCTCCCGCTGATGCAACATTTATCGGTCAGGGGTGTGTTTTTTCACACCCATGACTCCCAAAAGTTTTACCAACAAAATTGTTAGTGTAGACAAAGCCTGAGTTGCATGCTGATAAAGACATCCACTGCCTCAATTCCTGCACTTTTTAAGAAGATTGCAATTTTCTGCTGGTCTTCTCTGTCAGCAAACCCAGCTGCTTGCATAGATGTATCTCAAAACTCTGCCTGAGTCTCTTCCCAGACTCTGCACCATTACCAGAGAGTTTCAACTGCTTGAGGGCCTTCAATTGCTCCATCTCCAGGATGGCTCCTTTGTTCCTTCACCACAGCCCTGTTATCTCTTCCCTCTCCTCTGGTCTCCCCTCTGGTACGAGGGTTTGTCTTGGGAAAGCACGAGGAGGCAATACCACCTTTCGAAGGAAGGAGGCGTAAAGCCTGCCAGTGACAAAATTGTCCATACTGCCAGGTGTGAGCCCTGCATGGCTAAGCAGGGGGTAGATTCTACCTTAGAGAGTATAGAGTTATGTATCCTTGGAGAGGGTCCAGATAAGGAAACTGGGGAAGGAATAGTGGGAGTACAGGAATGTCTTCTCACTGGTCACATGGGAGAGGATGCCCAGGACAGAATGGCTGGTTCAGCATCTCTGTACCCAGGCACTCAGCCTGTGGTTCAGGCTTTGAGAGGGAACCGTGTAACTGACCTCCCCCTCTCTCGGGGGCAGAGAGAGGGGTAATGAAGGGTACGTCAATCCAGGTCCTAATTTTTCAGGAGTTTGTTCCTGACGTGCTTAAAGAAAACTAACCCTGTCTCTTTAGGACAGGAGGTCGATCCTGCTGAAAATGATTATCTATGAAAATGCTAATGACCCATTAGACAGAGAGGAGGAAGTAATTCCATGGATTGGTAAGATATGGAAGGCAGCTGTGAAAGAGCTGCTGAGATGTCATAAACAGATAGCTAAGGGTTAATGTTCTTTTACCTGTAAAGGGTTAACACAGGGAACCAAACACCTGACCAGAGGACCAATCAGGAAACAAGACTTTTTCAAATCTGGGTGGAGGGAAGTTTTGGGTGTGAGTTCTTTGTTCTTTGTCTTGTGTCTGTGCCCTCTCAGCTCTAAGAGTGATTTTTCTATCTCCTGGCTTTCTAATCTTCTGTTTCCAAGTTGTAAGTACAAAGATAATAAGACAATAGGTTTATATTGTTTTCTTTTGTATTTACATGTGTGTAGTTGCTGGAATGTTTTAAATTGTATTCTTTTTGAATAAGGCTGTTTATTCATTTTTCTTTTAAGCAATTGATCCTGTATATTGTCTACTTGATACAGAGCCTATTTTTAATGTCCTTTTTTCTTTCTTTTTATATAAAGCTTTCTTTTTAAGACCTGTTGGAGTTTTTCTTTAGTGGGGACTCCAGGGAATTGAGTCTGCAGCTCACCAGGGAATTGGTCTGTCTGCTATCTACGAAGCCATCCTAGGCATTTACAGAGCATCTGACCCTAGGGAGGCCTAGGCACTATCCCAAGTTTTCTTCGTAATCAACTATAATTTTTAAATATACACAAATGCACAGAGCAGCCAATTCCTCTCTGACTCAGCTCAAAGCCCAAGAGTTCTCATCTCCCTTTGGAAAGGTCCTTTAATTACTGTTTACTCTTAAAGCTGGACAACAGACACAGCAGCGCAGACATGGAAAGAAAGACATTGGCTAGAGTGTCTCCGGTCTCCGGCCTCTTTGCATCCAGATGACACTTCTCCCCTAGAGGCTGAGCGAACCCCACTGGGATTGCACAGAGCCCTGCATCAGCTCTCAGCGTGGGATGTTGTTGCAGACGCTGGGGTGAGAGAGGTGTGGGATATGGCTACCTGATGGGGATTCCCAAGAAAGACACTTCCACTTCGCAATTCACAGATTCCCATCTCTAGCTGGTGAGTTCACCTGCTGGACAAACCAAGAGCAACATGAGCCTGATGGGATAGAGAATAAGTCTATTGTCCTTAATGATCTGCACAGCCATTAAAAATCCCAGGCCCTTGCCACATGGCTGAGTTTGACCCGTATCACTGTCCAAAATGTCATTCCTTTCTGTGAACACCAAGCTGCCCCTGCCAATGGCCTCACGGCCTGAGGCAGATGTATTTTAGTGGATCCTTCATGATGAAAGATGTTAGTAGATGGACAGTACAAGGCCAAATTTGGAGGCCATGCCCTGTATTTTGCTCAGGACCCACTAAGGCAAAATTTCCCTTGGAGTAAGAACTGAATAAAGAACTCAGGAGCCAGCTGTGTGTTAATGCACAGACACTGCCCGCTCCCTCCTCTAGCAATTTTAGGTTTTGTCTGTTAAAAGTGTGTGTGTGCGGGGGGAGGGGGGGTCATTACCTGACTTTTATCTGCTGCAAAGAATTGAGGAATAATTATAAGAATTTTTGAACATGGGCAGCACTCTCCTAGCTTCATTTGAGACTTTGGCTGAACTGTTATGCCTGAAACATTGAAAACACAATTCAGCCAGGAGGAGACACCCAGCATTGCAAATGTAAGTCCTAATCGTTACAGTCTGGAAAACTTAAAAAAAAATAAAATGAGATCTCCTAATTGAAGCTCTCAGAGAGCCTTAACTAAGGGGGCCGCCCAGAACCACCTACAATGGCTAAGCTGTTTACTTCAATAATGTCAGTGCTAATGAGTTCCACAGGTCAAACAGGTATTGGGTGTTAAACTTTCAGATTTTCTATGTAACTGAATGTTCCCTTGTTTGTGTGTTGTGAAACAGAGTAAATACAAATGCCTGATTTACTTTCTTTGCTGAAAGATTCATATAATTTAAGGTCAGAAGGGGCGATTTGATCATCCAGCCTGATGTCCTGTATAACACAGGCCACTAAATTTTACTCAGTTACCCTTGAGTCGAGCCTTATAACATCTGTGTGACTAAGCCCTGCTCCAATCTAGGATTTTACTTTACAGAATCATAGAGCCATGGAGTTAACCGGCTACCAATATGTAGGATGTGTTGTGTCTAAACCATCCTAGAGAGACTGGCGTCCCGCCACCTTAGGGATACCTCCAGGGGAGGAGCTTACACAACCTCACAAAGTGTCTGTTCCACTGTCCTCCTGTTCTTAAAGTTAGGAAGTTTTTCCTCAGATGTAATTCCTCCATCTTTCTTATCGCAGCCTTTCAAGTATCCAAAGACTGCTCCCATCTCTCCCTCAATCTCGTCTTTTCCAAACCAAACACAAATGGTTGCTTCAGCCCTTGCTCGTATGCCTTGTCCTCTATCCCTTTGATCATCATTGTCGCTTGCCTCTGGATCCTTTCCAATTTCTCTACATCCTTCCTATACATCGGTGACCCAAACTAGACACAATGCTCCAGCTGAGGCCTAACCAGTGCCTGGTAGTTGAGTACTATCACCTCCCATGATTTCCATTTCCCTTTTCTGAAAAAATCAACACCCCTGAAAAATGTAGCTATATCAACCTAACCCTGGTGTAGAAGGCATTAGGTCAACAGAAGAATTCTTCAATGGACTTAGCTTCCCCTCTTGGGGAGATGGATTAACAACTTTGACAGGAGAACCTCTGCTGTCCATATAAGTAGTGTCAACATTGAAGCACTCGAGCAGGACCATTGTAGCTTTTTAAGTGTAGATGAGTCCTTAATCAGATCTTCCAGAAAAGCATCCAGTCTGGATCTGCTGGCATGGGGAGTTGGAGAACCCACCACTTCTCTTCGCAGTGTGTTGCAAATGTTAATCGTCCAGAGTGGTAATCATTTAGCCCTTATTTCCAACTATAATATTTTTGGCTTCAGATTCCAGTGATTGGGTCCTGCTTTTCCTTTCTTCAGTAGATTAAAGAGTATGTTATTGATATTTAAGATGAATAAATGAAGCTCCTTAAGTCACTCTCTCTGCAGATAAAATTTACAGATGACCCAAAGATTGGCAGATTGGTTACAAAAAGGAGGCTGGGGCAGGCACATTGATTGACCTGGAACATATGGTGAGCTGGGGCCATGGAAACAAAATATTTTAATACAGACAAATGCAAAGGGATCCTCTTGGAAGAGGGAATGCAGTCTTGATCCACAGACCACGGCACTGCATTATGGGACACAGGGACCGTGGAAAGAATTTAGGGGTCATTGTAGACACCCAACTCATTGTGAGCTCCCAGCTTGATGCTGTTGCCAAAAGCACTGATGAGATCCTTGGATATATAAACAGGGGAGTGGTGAGTTGGAGCAAGAGAATGATTTTACCTCCACACTGACTGTTTCCACTCCCAGGTTCCACATTTCAGAAATGATGTTGAAAAATTGGAGAGGGTGCGTGTTTTTATGAGGTTCTGCAGGGATCCGTTTTTGGCCCAACACTATTCAATATTTTCATCAATGATCTGGAATCAAAGAGAAAAATTAACAATGGCCCATTGACAACTGTTTCCTAAGATCTTTCAGTTAGCCAGTTTTTGGTCCACTTTACATGTGCTCTACTGATATTGCATAGTGTGCATTTCTTTATCTGAATTTTTCCACCTACTGAAACAAACGCCTCAGAGAAATCAAAGTGTATTGCATCTGCTTGGTTCCCTTGGTTGATCAAAAGTGTGTTCTCATTTCAGGATAAAATCGGGTTTATCTGACAAGACATGTTTTCCATACACCATGTTGTTGACTGGCATTAATTATATTCCTATGTTTTTTTTAACTAATCCCAGCCCAGCTTTTCCATTCTTTATTAATTTTGTAAAATCTTTTTTTTAAACTTTCCCTTTTTTAATTGAATATTTTACATTTAACCCAGATCTGTCCTGTTCTCCCTCCCCCGTTTTCTTTTCCTTTTGGCTCTCCGGCTGCCTCACCGTGTACCTCTGGTTCCCAGTGAGATGTGCACTTGATCAGCCAGTCGTAACTCAGGTGTTTGGAAATCTACGATTCAATTGTAGATGCTGTTTGTCGCCATCCTTGTCTTCTAATGGACTGGGAAGTATTTTATCATCTTAGGTGATATATGTTTCTCATTCTGCTTCTTTCCGAATGCAGAACACAATTATATATTGAAGGTATCTACCTTTCCTGCAACATTAACAAACTTTATTTCTCCCTCAAAGAATTGAGCTAAACCTTTTCTAGGATTTCTTTTGTTCTCAAAATACTTTAATAAGTTCCTTTTTGTGATTCTTAAACCTGCAAAACCTGGATTTTTCTATGACGTTTTTAGCATCTCTTATGAATTTTCATAAATTCCAATTTGTATTATTTGCTCTCTATTTTCCCTTTTCCCCATATGTTATATATTTCTAACCATTCTGTTCCCTCTCCCCCGCAATGCCCCGTCCCAATTGTTGCCTTCACTTTGTCAGTAAACCAAGTTTTTTGTCCAAAATTCTCTACTTTCTTGATAGTGGAATAGTGAATTTTTGCCAATCTCATAAACTCTTCTTCAAGAACTCCCAATTTTCATTCTCATTTTTAATCTTGAAATTGTTCCTCTCAATCACTTTTATTGATCTTTTGCCTCTCCTTTGGGGAATTAGCCCTTTTGAAACACTAAGTGAATTGCCTCCTTAGACTGACTTCACACTCTGTAAGACAATTCACATCTTTTCATGTATTTATACGTGCTCCTGTATTTTCCACTCCATGCATTTGATGAAGTAGGTTCTAGCCCATGAAAGCTTAGTCCAAAATGAATTTGTAAGTCTCTGAGGTGCCACAAGGACTCTTTGTTGTTTTTGCAGATATCGTCTAACACAGCTAACGCTCTGAATCTAAGTGTCTATAGATATTACTGGTCGGGAACTGTTCTGTATTTGTCCATTTGAATGTAATCAGTTCCATTCGTTATTTATCTCTCATCTATCATAAGCCCCCTTCTTTGTCTCTTCTCTATGCTCAACACTCTGTCGGCATATGGTGGCCTCTCCCATTCTCTTAGCCTGTCTCAGAAATCCCCCGTCTATTGGCTATACACTATATAGAGAACGAGTGTCCACAACGGAGCGCATGTCCAGAGCAGGGTATTCTCCATTCCCCTCCTTGGGCATCTGAACATTGTCTTTGTTTTGGCCACGGCTGCAAATAAGCCACTGTTTCCATGGAGCTGCTGTCAATGATGCTCAGGTGTTTCCCATGAGGTGAGTTCTAATTGGGATGTTTCCCTCTGGTAATGTTTTGTCAAAGCTTTGTTTCTTTTTCACTCTTAGATTTTGAGCGCCATAAAATGTGGACTTGGCATTAGCAGAGTCAGTTGTTAATAATTCATTTATCTGAATAGTGAAAATGTCTTTTTTTCAGTGTGTGAAGAGTGACCAATTTCCTTCACCCATGAGAACAGTCCCCAGTTGTGCATGTAGTGTCTCCTATTAACATTTCCTCTCCATTCAGGCATTGGTACTGTGACCATCACCCTAGAGCCTGGGCACATATACAAATTCAGAGGAACATACAGTAAATGCAAGAGACACCGTTCTGCCTCAGAGTTGGACACCTTCTCCTTTACTCCATGTCAGATTCTAACACAACCGACTTCACCAACCCCTCCACCTTCATCCTGCTGGGCATTCCTGGCCTGGAGGGGGCTCATGTCTGGATCTCCATCCCCTTCTGTGCCATGTACATCATAGCTGTCTCGGGGATCCTCACCATCCTGTTGATCTTAAAGAGGGAGAGGAGCTTCCATGCCCCCATGTACTATTTCCTTTGCATGCTGGCCATCACCAACCTGGTGTTGTCTACATCCATGCTGCCCAAAATGCTGAGCACCTTCTGGTTCAATTCGAGGGAGATCGATTTCAGTACCTGCCTCACCCAGATGTACTTCATTCACTTGTTCTCGGTGATGGAGTCTGGGATCCTCATGGCCATGGGTTTTGATCGCTATGTGGCCATCTGTGATCCTCTCAGACATTGCACTGTCCTGGCATACCACGTGGTGGCCAAGATTGACTTGGCTGTGGTGCTGCTTGGTGGCATGATCATACTGCCCTATCTCATCCTGACAAGGCAGTGGCCATATTCTGAAACCAACATCATACCCGATACATACTGTGCACATACAGCTGTGGTGAAGCTGGCTTGCGCTGATACCTGCATCAGTAGTTATTATGGCCTCTTTGTGCTATTCTTTGTAAAGGGTTTGGATATGTTTTTTGTTGCCTTGTCCTATACCCAGATCCTCAGGGCCATCTTCAGCCTCCTGACAAAGGATGCCTGGCTCAAGACCTTTGGGACCTGCAGCTCCCACCTCTGTTCCATCTTAGCCTTTTTCATTTCAGCTCTCTTCTCCTCCCTCACATACTGATTTGGCCAGAATGTGGCCCTGCATTTCTGAGTTCTCACTGGCAATGTGAACCTCCTGGTGTCCCCCATGATAAACCCCATCATCTACAGGGTGAGGACCAAACAGATCCAGGACAGGCTGCTCTGGCTCTTTATTCATAAAGAGATCTAATGTTTCTCCTTGTGCTCTGGCTCTGAGACTGATCTCCATGCAGAGCTGTCTGGTGAAATGGTGCTGGGCCCTCTTCCCTAAGTTAATTACAGGACAGACAAAGTGACATTGAATCCTTTCCTGGCCTTACTGTGCTGTGTCAGCATGACAGACTGGGGAATAGGTCTGTGTACAGCTCATTAACTCATGGGGTTTCTACCTTTCTTATTGCTTTTAAGCGGAACTCTGAGGCCCTGCCCCCTTTCCAGTGGGACATAGATGACGAAGTGAAACTCAAGACAAACTGCTGCTCAAAGCAGGACCAACCCCCAAATTGCCCTGCCAAGGATTGAACTCACAACACTGGGTTTAGCAGGCCAATGCTCAAACCACTGAGCTATCCCTCCCCCTGCTTAGCATTATCTTCCTCAAAGCCCTAGCTTATCTGCTACCTTACCCTGTAGGAGCCTATCTTCTGCCAGTAGCCTGCACAAAGTAACCTGAGAGCTGACACAGCTCCACAGATAACGAGCTGCTCAGAGTCTTCACTAAGACCTCAATTCTGGTGGGATTCTCCAGTGAGGTGTTCCCTCCCATTTCCCCAGCAGGCCCCATCTATTAGGAATTCTCAGAGCATGCCTCTCTGATGGGGCCCTGTGGGTTGGGAATGTGTGTGTTTTTATGTGCGTCCATGTGTGTATGTGTGTATGTGACTCCATGTGTGCATGTGTGTTTGTGTGTGCATGTGGGTCCAAGTGTGTGTGCACATCCGTGGGTCTTTGTGTGTACGTGTGTCTGTGTGTGTGTCTGTTTGCATGTGTGTGCAGGTGTGTATGCACATGTGAGACTGTGTGTATGCTTGCATGTGGGTCAGTGTGTGTGCATCCAAGTGTATGCTTGTGTACGTGTGTCTGTGTGTGTGTCTGTTTGCATGTGTGTCCATGTGTCTGCACCCTCAGAATATCTCAATAGCCCAGTGGTTTAGCATCCTCACCTAGAATGTGGGAGACCCAGATTCAAGTCCCTGCTCTGCTGAATGTTTGTTTGTATAAAGTGATACAGCACAAGCTGGAGAGACTGAGTACCCCAGTCAGAATAGCCATTTGTGGGGTGCTCAGGGCACTCATGTGGGAGATATGTGTTATGTCTCTGCTCCAAAGCAGGTAGAACATAGATTTTGGATCTGAGTCTCCCACATCTCTCTTGCATCTGTCACTAGAAAATGCTGACCTTTCCTAGGCACCTTTCTCCAGCAGAGGGCTCATAGCTGACAATCCCACATGGAAATAGATACCTCTCTCCAGCCAATCTGCTGAGCTCCTGAACACCCAAATCAATGGGAGTTACGTGCTTAAGGACCATGCAATGGATATTGAGTGCTTGTGGAGCCAACATCTAGGGCAAGCCTACCTTATGGGCTCCAGCAAGCCAACATACTGAATAATGCAATCAAAGGAAAAGTACTGGTGAGTCTTCTAAACTCAAGGGCAAAGGGTGTGTGGTGCACAGGTGGCTGACTTAAGGGTGCTGCCAGAGAAGCATCAAGAAATCTCTTCTAAGAATGAAGTGACCAATTTTGATGACTGGTGTGATGTTGCACCCCATAAGGCTTTATGGAAGTATGCTTATGAAGGTAAATATGGCATAACTGCTGTATGTTTTATTCTACATATGCCATGTAACATATCTCTGTAAAGGTTACGATCTACTAAATCTATTCATCCTATTTATATGTATATATCATTTTTGTATTTGAATTATGAATATTGGCTGTATATTGGTTTAATTTTAAATAGCCTTAGTAAGGCATTTGGTCAGTTCAAGGTAGCATGTGAACCATGGCTGCTATCTGTAAGTTCTGAGTCATGCATAGACATGTGACTTGCCCATGTGACTCCAAAACTCCATCTTGTAGCTGGGATTCTACACAGGGGGAGGGAGGGGTGTGCACACACAAGAGAAAGTATGTTTAAATCCCTCGGAGACTCCTCCATTTTGTCTTCAGCTAGCTCCAGAGATAGCCTCTCCACCCCTAGAGGATACCTGAAAGAAATTAGAAAAAAGGACAGTAACCATGGGGGTGTGAGTGACTGCTGGACCCAGACTAGAAGGAGGCTAGTCTGTAAAAGAAACTTACTGGAACATCTCTGAGGAGGATGTTTTATCTGTATTCAGTTTTCTTATTGTATTAGGGATAGACTTGCATGTTTTATTTTAGTTTGCTTGGTAATTCACTTTGTTCTGTCTTTTACTACTTGGAATCACTTAAATCCTACTTTCTATATTTAATAAAATCACTTTTTACCTATTAATAAACTCAGAGTATGTATGGGGAGGAGGGGTGCATATCTCTCTATCAGTGTTATAGAGGATGAACAGTTTTTGAGTTTACCCTGTGTAAGCTTTATACAGGGTAAAACAGATTTCTTTGGGGTTTGGACTCCACTGGGAATTGGGCATCTGCGTGTCAGAGACAGGAACACTTCTTAAGATGTTTTCAGTTGAGTCTGCAGTTTGTGGGACATGGTTCAGACCTGGGTCTGTGTTTGTAGCCGGCAAGCATGTCTGGCACAACCAGGCAGGGTTCTGGAGCAGTAGCATAGCTAGTGGGGTGCAGGGGAAGCAGATGCTTCCTCTCAGCACATTTTCCCAAAAGCGGCGCCTTAGTTAGGGGTTACCACGGTGCCAGTGGTCGAGGCCCACACTCTGCTCTGAAGCTTGGCGTGCAGGGTTGGCAGAGAGAGGGCAGTGGCAACAGCAAAGGTTACTGGGCATGCTCAGTTCAGGTGAGCTTGCTCAGAACCCCCAAAGTAGGGAATTGGGATCAGGAACTGTTTGTGTCGTTACACCGGCACTGGGCTCCTGCAGGCAAGGGGGAGGGCGGCGTGGCCAGAGGAGCCACGGGGGACCGGCTCGGCGTGGCCGGAGGAGTGAGGGGGGACGCAGCATGGCAGCCCGCAGCACGGCCGGAGGAGCCATGCGGGGGCGGCATGGTCAGAGGAACCATGGGGGACCGGCTCGGCGTGGCCGGAGGAGTGAGGGGGGGTAGAGCATGGCAGCCCACAGCGTGGCCGGAGGAGCCATGGGGGGGTGGCAAGGCTAGAGGAGCCATGGCAGGATGGCATGGTCGGAGGACTCATGGGGGGACGGCGCAGCTGGAGGAGTGAGGGGGGGCACAGCATGGCAGCCCGCAGCACGGCCAGAGGAGCCATGGGGGGGCGGCATGGTCGGAGGACTCATGGGGGGATGGCGCTGCCGCAGGAATGAGGGGAGGCACTGCATGGCAGCCCACAGTGCGGCTGGAGGAGCCATGGGGGGGTGGCAAGGCTGGAGGAGCCATGGGAAGGCGGCACAGCCGGAGAAGCCAGCCAAGCAGGGGGCGCGGAGCAGCCGAGGAAGAGCCAAGGTGGGGCGCCTTTTTGATGTTTGCTCCCCCTGCTCTTAGAACCTGGCTACGCCACTATTCTGGAGTCCCGAGCTGGCAGGGAAGGCAGGGGCAGAATTAGTCTTGGCACATCAGTTGGCAGGTCCCAAGGGGTTTCTGTGATCCAACCCGTCACACCTTCCAACCCTAATATTCTATGATTCTGTATGAGTCAGCGATGTGCCCTTGTTGCCAAGAAGGCTAACGACACATTGGGCTGCGCTAGTAAGAGCACTGCCAGAAGATCAAGGGAAGCCTTTATTCTATAATGAGATAACAGGCTCTGTGGATATGGGGAAATCGATGGATGTGATTTATCTTGACTTTGGTAATTAATCCAGCCCACACACTGAAGAAGGTAATTGTGGATCTTACCTTATCAAATATTTCAGTAATGGAATCCCACTGTGGAAAGGTTATTCAATCATACTATAGGGCATGAGGAATTGGATAAATGTTCATGATATTCCCAGACCCCATATGGATCGAAAGGAAAGGGATATTTTAGGAACAGATGGTGTTGGGGTAGGAGTTCTTTATATATAAATAAGAAAGTGGCTGAAAATAAAATGAAAGCTATGGGTCAACACCTAAAGGATTTAGCAGTGCTCCTGAAGGTATCCTTAGATCAGCTAATTTCCATACAGAATGAGGTGACGCAGGTTCTAGGGGAATGGGAACAATCCTAAGAGAAGGATCATCTCCACGACTTGCAGGCTGTTGGTGTCCTACAGAGCAATGTTCTCTTGTCCCTGGCTTGCATGCAAATGCAGATGTGGATTATTGATATGATTCTGGATGGCATGAGACTGCCAGTTCCAGTTCAAACGGTGCTCCAAGGGCTGGCTCTTGTTCAAATGGCTAACTTAAGAGTGCTGCCAGAGAAGCAACAAGAAGTCTTTTTTTTCTAAAGATGAGGGGACCAATTTCAATGAATGGCTCTAAGGTGTCCATGACAGGCCAAAACAGCCAGCAAAGTTGCTCTCACTAGAACTAAAGTTGCAGCCCAAAGTAGGAAAACGAAAAGTCCAGTGGTGCTCTCATCAAACCTGGTAACCATGTACCTATTTCACAAGCATAGATGCCAGAGACATAATAAAAAAAACAGGACAAGTGTGAGTCAAATCCTCGCACTGTGGTCACCCACAACAATCCTAAACTGCTGGTTTACACTATCCCTACTGGACCTGGGAGATTTGTACATAGGGACCAGTTAAATATTGGACTATTAGTCTGATCAGGGCTAATAGAAGGGATAGAGCAGCATGTCCCAAGGAAACAAACCAATGGGGCAAACCCAAACCCTGTTGAAAATGGACAGATCCCTCAAATGGTCCTGGTGTTACCCAGGGACAGGGGAATAGAAAAATTGGGCAAGAAACCACCAGTTTTAAGAAGGTCCCAGAGAACTACCAGGGATGTACTGCCTGGTAAACCTAGAGATGATTATGTTATTTGTTCTAAGTGGTGTTGTAATGAATACTGTGATGTATAGTAGAAAGAAGTGGACATGGGTTGTTAAATGTTCAATTATTGATTGTTAATGGCTTTTTTATATAACGTGATGCTGGTTAATCTTGTTAACATGGGGCCTAGATGTGCTGGTTGTAATATAATGGCTGTGGCAGAATATTAGCAAGGGAGAATGTCAGGGGACTGTTAGCCCTTCACTAAAACTTCTTGAGGATTTTTGATTGGCCCTTTCTCAGTACCTAAATGAATGGTCGATGGGAAACCAGGTCCCTGAGAGTGACAGGCCCCAGGGGCAATGGGGAGAGGCCAGCGCTCCCAGTCAGCCTGACTGACAGCACAGGAAGGCCAAGGGGGAGGTCAAGGTGGTCCCATCCTCCATGCGAGCTGGGGATGCCAGGGCCAGAGGGGGCCATGCTAAGGAGAGCTGGGGAGCCGCCATGCCAGGCAGAGCTGGCACGGTCACAGAAGCATCCCAGGAGCAGGCCCATGCTGGGAGCAGCCACAGCAGCCAGAGAAACAGTCGAGAGATCCAGGAGCGGCGCTAGGGTTTTTGGCACCCTAGGCGGGGGTCCTTCCACGGCTCCCGGTCTTAGGGGCACTTTGGCAGCGGATCCCGGAGTGAGTGAAGAACCCACCGCAGAATTACCGCCGAAGCCCTGGAACACGGAAGGACCCCCTGCCGCCGAATTGCCGTCGAGGGTGGCGAAATGCTCCCCCCCCCAAATCCTAGCGCCCTAGGCGACCGCCTAAGTCGTCTAAATGGAAGCACCAGCCCTGCAGAGATCTGAGTTGGAAGCAGAGGTGTGGGCGCCCTAACCAGAGGGGCCAGAGAAGCGCCCCAGGGAGCAGGGAGTAGAGTATCAGCACTGCTGGGGCTGGAGCATTGTGGAGTCAGGTGTGGAGAGCAGCTGGGGAGAATGAGGGGGACCCTGGGCAGAGGGTCAAATGTAGGGAGGCCAGACTTGGAGGGGGAATCATTAACCCACCAGGGGTGGGAGGGAGATGACGCTGGGAAGAAGGGTCCTTGCACCCAGAGCCTGAGGGCATGTGGCCACCACCAGAACAAATGTCCAACTTGCGGCATCCCTGCAGCACAGCCAGGGACTGGGCAGAAGGCCGCGGAGGTGTGAGGGAGAGACTGTGCATTGCCCTGACATTCCAGAGACAGCTGTCTGTGGTGTCACTGTGCCCACAGAGCGGGGGTGACGTGTTTTCCTCTAACCTTTCCCATTTTTTTCTTATTTTTTAAATTGATTGCTGTTTAAAAATAACTTGTATTTGCTTGAACTATATGCTGTGACGGAAGAGAGCACCCTGAACTGGGGACACCCTAGCCCCTGTCCTAAGTGACTATAACAAGATTGTAGGTCAAGCCCTCTGCCACCCAGGAGAGTGGACAGGGAGCCCTCAAGGTCAGGCAGGAGTGAGATAAAGGGTAAGCAAGAAGGATCGAGTCCTCATATCCTTTCATTAGTGAATTCTGCCAGGTTTGTGAATAAGCCTGGAAAGGTCCCGACAAGAGCGGGACTGTTCCCCCACTCACATCTTCAGGAATTCTTGAAAGGACTCTCCTTACTTTTCTCTTCTAAAGTGAAACATTTCCCCTTGGAATGTTTTGCTCTGCTGCGCTACACAAGGCCCTTCACTTTTCTGCAAAAGGGTAATAACCGGCTCTCTCTGCCTGCCTGAGGCTCTGTCTACACTACACACCTTACAGTGGGACAGCTGTACCCTTGCACCTGCGCTGCTCTCACGTGTAGCCACTCTATGCCCATTGGACCGAGCTCTCCTGCCAGCAGAATTAAACTACTCCCAGCTTGTGGCTCCTGCTAACATAGCGCTCTCCAGACCAGCCCTTTTCTTGGGCAGGGGGTGTTTTTTCATACCCCGACAGACAAAAGTTTTACCAAGAAAAGTGCTAGTGTAGACAAAGCCTGAGTTGCATGATAGTAAGATGTCCACAAGCCCTGCAATGTTTAAGAAGAATGAAAATTTCTGCTGGTCTCCTTTCTCACCAAACCCAGCTGCTTGCATAGATTTATCTCAAAACTGCCTGAATGTCTTTCCGGAGTCTGCTGCATTACCCGAGAATTTCAACGCCTTTTGGGTTTTCAGTTGTTCCATATGCAGGATAGCTCCTTCCTTCCTTCACCAAAGCCCTGTTATCTCTGGCCTCTGGTAATCCCTGGTACTAGAAGGAGATCTTGGGAATTCATAAGAAGGAAAAACAGTCTAGACTCTAACGAGGGAGGCTTGATTAGATATAAATCAGAGTTACAAAAGCTAATGGAGAGCCCTGCGCTCCCAGCTATGTGTTCAGTGGCAGCCGCCATTCAATGGCCCATTCTTGCTAGCCCCAATCTAGTTGCCCCAAACAGGTGCTCTGCTCTTGAAGGCCCAGGACATTCTCCTGAGTTTGCCAAGGACCCAGCAACAGGCGCACTGAACTATATAGGGGCCTCAGGAGGCTTCCCCAGTACAAACAATAATCATAAATAATAAACACAATAATCCAGCCAAATCAAGGCCTGCCCCCATCCCTTTGCCTTGAGCTACAGACAAATGTCATACTGTCTGGGAAAGTCTGATTCAGCCTGAAACATTAGATTTCAATTCCACCTTGGAGACACTGGGAGGAAACAAACAGAGATGAAGAGAAGAAATCCAATGCAAACACAAATCCGGTCTCCATCCTGCCTACAGGGCTCCCCTTATTCCACAGCATCTTTAGGGTAAGGGAGACAGGCACCTAGCTGCCCTCTATCCCTCAGTCTACACAGACAAGGTCAGCTCCCAGACTGCTGGACTGGCAGCATAGTATGGGGAGGAGGTGAGCAGCCCTCAGTGGTGAAAGAAAAGGTGAAGGGCTGTTTAGAAAAGCTGGACATGCACAAGTCCATGGGGCCGGATACAGTGCATCTGAGGGTACTGAGGGAGTTGGCTGATGTCACTGCAGAGCCATTGGCTATTATTGTTCAAAACTTGTGGTGATTGGGGGAGGTCTTGTACAACTGGAAAAAGGCAAATATAGTGCCCATCTTTAAAAAAGAAAAGAAGGAGAATCCAGGGAACTACAGACTAGTCAGTCTCACCTCTGTCCCCAGAAAAATCATAAAACAGTTCCTCAAGGAATTCATTTAGAAGCACTTGGAGGAGAGGAAGGTGATCAGGAAAAGTAAACATGGATTCACCAAGGGCAAATCATGTCTGACCAACCAGATTGCCTTCTATTTCTAGTTGGCAGCCACCATTCAGCACTGGTGAGACCACATCTGGGGTATTGCATCTAGTTTTGGTCCCCCCACTACAGAAGGGAGATGTACAAATTGGAGAGAGTCCAGCAGAGGGCAACATACATGATTAGGGGGCTGGGGCATATGACTTATGAGACGAGGCTGAGGGAGTTGGGCTTATTTAGTCTGCAAAAGAGAAGAGTGAGAGGGGCAGGGGGATTTGATAGCAGCCTTCAACTACCTGAAGGGGGGATCCGTGGTAGCAGATGACAGAACAAGGAGCAATGGTCTCAAGTTGCAGTGGGGGAGGTCTAGACTGGATATTAGGAAACACTATTTCACTAGGAGGGTGGTGAAGCACTGGAATGGGTTACCTAGGAAGGTGGTGGAATCTCCATCCTTAGAGGTTTTTAAGGCTCAGCTTGACAAAGCCCTGGCTGGGATGATTTAGTTGTGCTTGGTCCTGCTTTGAGCAGGAAATTGGACTAGATACCTCTTGAGTTCTCTTCCAGCCCTAATCTTCCATGATTTTATCCACAGGAACATTCTGCTGGTGTTACTTTTAATAAGTCTGTTCCCCCAAAGTGACCCCAGTGACTGTGATGTGATGCCAGATTTCTGAATGGGAGTGAAAGTGAAGTCCTGGAGTTCACACTTCCCAGGAGTGGGGAGCTGACAAACTCTGGCTATTCCTGCAAAGCTCAGATTCCCCTTGAGAGGATGGTGAAGGCTCAGGCTCCCTCTGCCAGTCTGCTACAGTGTGAGTCCATTTCGCTCTTGGTGTGACAGAGAGGCCATGGTTGTGGCAGGGAAGTCAGGTCTCCTGGGTTCTGTCTGTCATCTTGCCACTCATTCTCTCTGTGACCTTCACCAAGTCACATCTCCCTGTGCCTCAGATTCATTACCTGTACAATGGGGATATGTTGGTAGTGACTTTCCTTTGCTAGTTGTTTTCAGGATCCTTCAATGAAAGATGCTGCACAGTATGATGATAGTTACTGATGAGAATTACTGATCTGTGATCCCTTAGCAACAGCCCCGTCGGTTTGCAGAAAGTGTTCCTGTCTCCCTTCAGACATCTGTCTCCAGAGCTGTCTATCTATTATCTACTCAGCCATCCTGGACATATACAGTGTATCTAACCTATGGAGACATAGGCATTATCCTTCGTTTTCTTAGTAATCAACCATGATTTTAAATATACACAAATACACAGAGCAACCAATTCCTCTCTGACTCAGCACAGAGCCCATGAGTTCTCATCTCCCTTTGGGAAGGTCCCTTAATTACTGTTTATTCCTAAAGCTGGACAAAAAACACAGAAGCACAGGCAAGCTTGTATCCAGCCTGTTTACATTCAGATGCCACATCTCTGCTAGAGGCTGAGCTAACCCCTTTGGGATTGCACAGAGCTGTATTATAAACGATGCACACACCTGTGTTGCTCTCGGCCTCAGATATTGATGCAGATGCTGCGGTGAGAGAGGTGTGGGACACAGCTACCTGAAGGGGGTTCCCAGGGAAGACACTTCCATCTCACAATTCACAGATACCCATCTCCTGCTGAGTAGCTCACCTGGTCAACAAACCCAGTGCAGCGTGGGACTGATTTGATAGAGAGTAAGTCTGCAGAACTTTCCACTCTCCGCAGCTTTAAATATCCCAGGGCTCTTGCCACAGGTGACAAGTTGGCTCCAGAATCATTGGTCAAAATGTCCCTCTTGTCTGGGTCCCCGTGGCTGATGGCCTCCAGCCCCAATGTGCTGCATTTCAGTGGCACAGGGGATCCTTCATGATGAAAGATGTCAGTAGATAGACAATACAAAATCAAATTCTGAGGTCCTGGCTCGTACGTTACTCAGGCCCCATTAGGCAAAATTCCCCTTGGAGCCAGCTGTGAGTTAATGCACAGACTCTCACCTCCTCCTCTTCCATCATAGGGCTCTTACTGTTAATTGGGGGGGGCTGTTCCCTGAATTGTATCTGCTGTAAGGCATGTAGGTACCATTCCTCACTGCCAAGACCTCTTCTTCCCTAGCTTCATTAGAGAAATTTCAGTCCAAATGGTTAAAGTTTGGCACACTGAAAATGAGGTCTTATAATTGAAGATGTCAGACGACCTTAACTAAGATGGATGCCACCAGCACAACTTACAATGGCCAATCCATTTGTAAATCCCATTCAGCTAAGCTCATTGCTCCAATAATGCCTGTGGCAAGGAGTTCCACAGGCCAAATATATATTATGGAAAAAAAATATTTTGTCAATGTTATATGTGCAGACTTTCAATGTAACTGAACGTTCCCTTGTTCATGTGTTATGAGACAGAGTAAATATAAATGTTTGATCTACTTTTTTATTAATAGAGTCATAGAGTTTAAGGCCAGAAGGGACATTTAGATCATCCAGTCTGACCTCCTGTATAACACAGACCATTAAATTTCACCATTACCCCTGTATAAGCCCAGATTTATGTTTGACTAAGAACTGGTCTACATGAGGATGTTAAATCACAGAACCATAAAAGCACAGCGTAATCTAACCTAGTCCCCTGCTGAGATGCAGGATTTGTCGTTTGTAAGCCATCCAACACAGCTGGTTATCCAGCCTCCTTTGGACACCTTGCAGTGAAGGCGCTTCCACAACCTCCCTAGTTATGTGTTCCATATTCCTCCTGTTCTTACAGTTAGGAAGTTTTTCCTGAGATTTTTTCTAAATCTGCTCTGCTGTAGTTTCAAGCTATTGCCTGTTGTCCTGCCCTCTGTGACCAAAGAGAGCATTTTTTCTTCATCTTTTTTATGGTAGCCTCTCAAGTATCTGAAGACCACTGTCATGTCCCCATAAGACTCCTCTTTTCCATGCTAAGCATACCCAGTTCCTTCAGTGTTTGCCCTTATGGCTTGCATTCCATCCCCTTGATCAACCTTGTCACTCACCTCTGGATCCTTTCCAGTTTCTCTACAAGCTTCCTATACGTCGGTGAATAGAAATGAACATCGTACTCCAGCTCAGGCCTAACCAACACCGAGTAGAGCAGTACTATCACCTCCTGTGACTTGCAAGCTCTGCCTCTGCTAGTGCAAAAGAAAATTGCATTACCTTTTTGTGCAACAGAAAAAAATCCGTCAGAGATGTATCTGTATCAACCTAAACCTGCGTTAGCATGAGGTCAATGGAGGAATACTTCCATCGACCTATCTACCACCCCTCAAGAGGTGGATGAACTAGGCTGATGGGAAAACCCTGGCCGTCACTACGAGTACTTTTTTCAGAGTAGCAGCCATGTTAGTCTGTATCCGTAGGAAGAACAGGAGTACTTGTGGCACCTTAGAGACGAACACATTTATTTGAGCATAAGCTTTCGTGAGCTAAAACCCATTTCATCGGATGCATGTAGTGGAAAATACAGAAGGAAGATATATAAATATATATATACACAGGGAACATGAACCAATGGGTGTTACCATACACACTATAAGGAGAGTGATCAGTTAAGGTGAGCTATTATCAGCAGGAGAGAAAAAGAACTGTTTGTAGTGGTGATGAAAATGGCCCATTTCCAGCAATTGACAAGGAGATGTGAGGAACCGTAGGGGGTTCTGTTTACACAGAAGTGCTATGGCAGTGTATCATAAACCTAGTCCCAGATTTGGACCTTAGCATCCAAAATATGGGGGTTAGCATGAAAACCTCCAAGCTTAGTTACCAGCTTGGACCTGGTAAAGCTGCCACCACCCAAAAAATTAGAGTGTTTTGGGGCACTCTGGTCCCCCCAAAAATCTTCCCTGGGGACCCCAAGACCCAAATCCCTTGAGTCTCACAACAAAGGGAAATAAACCTTTTCCCTTCCCCCCTCCAGGTGTTCCTGGAGAGACACACAGAAGCAAGCTCCGTGAATCTAAACAGAGGGATTCCACCCTCCCCGTTCCCAGCCTTGGAAAACAGAAGTACCGAGAGCTAATCTCTCTCTCCCCCCTCACCCAGAGGGAATGCAAAGTCAGGCTAGTAAATCTAACACACACAGATTTCCCCCTGACTTCTTCCTCCCACCAATTCCCTGGTGAGCACAGACTCAATTCCCTGGAGTTCCCCACTAAAGAAAAACTCCAACAGGTCTTAAAAAGAAAGCTTTATGTAAAAAGAAAGAAAAATACATAAAAATGGTCTCTGTATCAAGGTGACAAATACAGGGTCAATGGCTTAAAAGAAATATGAATAAACAGCCTTATTCAAAAAGAATACAATTCAAAACACTCCAGCAACTATACCCAGGTAAATACAAAAGAAAACAATAGAAACCTTACTGCCTTACTATATTTGTACTTACAACTTGGAAACAGAAGATTAGAAAGCAGGAAACAGAAATCCTCTCATAGCCGAGAGAGAGACAGAGAAAGACCCAAAAACAAAGGACTCACACACAACCTTCCCTCCACCCAGACCTGAAAAAGTCTGGTTTCCTGATTGGTCCTCTGGTCAGTTGTTTCAGATTACTTCTTTCCAGGTGAAAGAGACGTTAACTCTTAGCTATCTGTTTATGACACAGTGCCACTGTAGTGTTTTAAGTGTAGACGAGCCCTCAAGCAGATCTTCCAGGAAAGCATCCACTCTGGGTCTGCAGACATGGGGAACTGTAGAATCCACCACTTCCTATCGCAGTTTGTTCCAAAGGTTAATCACCATCAGTGCTAAACATTTGGCCTTTTTTTCCAGCTGGAATTTGTCTGGTTTCAGCTTCCAGCCATTGGACCTTGCTCTGCCT
Source organism: Gopherus flavomarginatus (assembly GCF_025201925.1). Lineage (NCBI taxonomy): Eukaryota > Metazoa > Chordata > Testudines > Testudinidae > Gopherus > Gopherus flavomarginatus. The sequence goes on from NC_066617.1 coordinate 376,499,312, forward strand.
TTCTTCTCTAGATTACAAAGCCAATTAGTCCCCATGAAAGTCTCCGTTTTATCATATTTTTCATAAGTGGATGAAGCTCTTTAAATAACTCCCACTCTGTGAGACATTTTCTCCAGTCTCCAATCATTTCTGTGACTCTTTTCTCAATCCTCTCCAAGTTTTCAACCTTCTTTTTGAAATGTGGACCCCAGAATTGGATGCAGTCATTTTAACCAATGCCACATGCAGAGGTAAAGTCCTTCCCCTGCTTTCCAACTCACCCCACCCTCTGCATGCATCCAAGGATCGCATCAGCCCTTTTGGCCACAGCATCGCGATGGGAGCTCACGATGAGCTGGGTGTCTACAATGATTCCTGAATCCTTTTCAGGTTCCCTGTACTCCATAACACAGTGCCCTAGTCTGTCGATCAGGCCTGCATTCTCTGTTCCAAGAGGATAACTTTGCATTTGAGTGTATTAAAACATTTTTTTCCTCATGGGCCCAGCCGACCAAACACTCCACATCAATCAGTATGCCTGCCCTGGCCTTCTCATTGTAAACACTCTGTCAGTCTTTGGATCATCTGCAGATTTTATCTGCAGTGATTTTCCATTTCCTTCCACGTCATTGATGAAAACTTTGAATAGCATTAGGCCTAGAATTTATCTCTGCAGAACCCCACTAAAAACAACCCTATTCACTGACAATAGCCTATTGACAACTGCTTTCTGAGATCTCTCAATTAGCCAGCTTTTAGTTCCTTTTACGTGTGCACTGCTGACATTGAAGTGTTCATATTTTAATCTGAATAGTTTCCCCTACTAAATCAAATGTCTCAGAGAAATCAAATGTTATTGCATCTGTGCTGTTCCCTTGATCAGCCAAACATGAAATCTCGTAAAAGGATGAAATCAGCTGTATTTGACAAGACCTGTTTCCATAAACCATGTTTCTAACTTGAATGAATTATATTCCTAGACTATTTTTTTAACTACTCCAATACCAGCTTTTCCATTACTTCCTTACCTTCTCAAATATTTTTTTAAATGTTCCTTTCATATTTTAATTATTTACATTTAATACAGAAGTGTCCTGTATTTGCCTTTTTTTCTTGTTTTTGTTTTGGCTCTGCTGCTCTTTGATTGCATAATGGCTTCAATGAGATTTGTGAATGATGGGTCAGTTTGTAACTCTAAGGTTCTACTGTAGATGTGGTGCATGTAGTGTATCATATTAACATTATGTATCCATCCAGGCATTTGTCCTGCGACCATCATCCTAGACCCTGGGCACATAAAGAAAGTCAAGAGGACATACAGTACATGCAGGAATTTCTCCCCTGCTACATGTCAGATTCCAACACAACCAACTTCATCAACCCCTCCACCTTCATCCTGCTGGGCATTCCTGACCTGCAGATGGCCCAAGTCTGGATCTCCATACCCTTCTGCACCATGTATGCCATAGCCATCTTGGGGAACTTCATCATCCTGTTCATTGTGAAGAGGGAGATGAGCCTCCATGAGCCCATGTACTATTTCCTCTGCATGCTGGCCATCACCGACCTGGTCCTGTCCACTTCCACTCTACCCAAAATGCTGAGCATCTTCTGGTTCAATTCTAGGGAGATCAATTTCAGTGGCTGCCTCACCCAGATGTACTTCATTCACTGCTTCTCAGTGATGGAGTCTGGGATTTTCGTGGCCATGGCTTGGGATCGCTACGTGGCCATCTGTGATCCCCTGAGACATTCCATTATCCTGACAAACCCCAAGGTGGCCAAGATCAGCCTGGCTGTGGTGTTGCGCGGTAGCATGCTCGTACTGCCCTATCCCTTCCTGGTGAGGCAGTGGCCATATTGCAGAACCAACATCATCCCCCACACCTACTGTGAGCACATAGCAGTGGTGAAGCTGGCCTGCACAAACATCCGCATTAGTAGTTACTACGGCCTCTTTGTGGCATTTTTGGTGACCGGTCTGGATGTATTTTTTATCGCTGTGTCCTATATCCAGATCCTCAGGGCCATCTTCAGCCTCCCCACAAAGGATGCCCGGCTGAAGACTTTTGGGACCTGCAGCTCCCACCTCTGTGTCATCTTAATCTTTTACATTCCATCTCTCTTCTCCTTCCTCATGCACCGGTTTGGGCACAATTTGGCCCTGCATTTCCACATTTTCATTGCCAATGTGTACCTCCTGGTGCCCCCCATGCTAAATCCCATCATCTATGGGGTGAGGACCAAACAGATCTGGAACAGGCTGCTCCAACTCTTTACTCATACAGGGACCTAATGATTTTTCTCCTTGTGCTTTGACTCTCAGACTGAGGTCCACTGGCTGGTGACATGGTGCCAGACCCTCTTTCTGAATCAGTTACTGGACAGTCAAAGAGACATTAAATCCTTTCCTGACCGTACTGTGCTTTGTCAGCATGATAAACTGGGGAATTTGTCTTGTACAGCTCATATGGTTTCCACTTTACAAGTGCTAGTAAATGAAATATTGAGACTTTGCTTCCTACCCTGTTTCTTCCACCAAGGCCTCCCCTCTGCCCCATCTCCTTCCCCAATTCCCCTCCATCTGAGTAGCCTAGTCCATCAAGGCCGAGGGACTCACCCCGTCGTTTTCTCCTCTCTTCCCCTCCCTCATCACTCTCTAGATTGTCTCCACCTCCCTCCCTGCCCAGACTGTGCTCCCTCTGCTCTGGGTCTGAGACATGCGCTTCTGCAGCTCAGGATGATCAGGGGTGACATGAATTAATAACCCAAAGCCTCCCCCACACTGCAGCAACTGGACACCATCAGATCCCCTTTTTGACCATACTTTCTGGTTCAAAACTGGGTAGCTGACAACCCTAAGTGGCACCCAGAAGCAGAAGCCAAAACCCTGACTGTCTGGGTAAAACCCAGATGGGTGGAAACTATGTTAGCTCATGTCTGATTGAGTTAACTCTCTGTATCCTTATGTCTTTGGGCTTTTCCTGTGCTCTTCACTCACGTAGCTTATGCAAAGGGGCAGGATGCTGAGATGGAGGCATCTGTCTATAAATCGGCTGGTCATCAAAGACTATCAGCACTTAATGAGATATCGCCCAGACAGAAGAAAGAAGTAACTGTATTCTAGATAAAAGCCAGTTTTCTCCAATGTCTCTGCAGGGGGTGGACGCGGAAGGAATGGCACCTCCCCTGAAGAGTGAACAGAGAGGGGAGAGTTTGGTCCAGCCCTTTATAAACAGAGAGATTGGATGAGCCAGAAGAAGCTGGGGTAGGAGAGAAGGACAAGGGCAGAGGAGGGGACTCTGGTTGCAGGGCTCTGGCTGCAGCACAGAGACAGACTCCAGCTGGAGGAGGAGCCAGGAGTTCCAGGAGGTGACCCCTGGGAACCCCAGAATGGGTCTGACTAAATCTCAAAGAATGCTCCAGGGTGGTGAAGAGACAGAGGCAGGGAATGGCATGTAGGTGTTGTATTCTGTTTAACTGGATCGGGGTATCTCTTGTGGAATTGTTTTAGCAGCCCTCTTTGGAAGGCCTGGGTCTGTTTGCTTTAACGATCCTGTGCCCTGAAACAGAGAAACTGGAAACAGAGTGCGCCCAAGGGGGAGCTTTGGGCAGGGGGTGCAGAAGCAATTGGAGAGTCTGGGGGAGCAGCCTAGTCTCAGGGCCTTGGTGTGCAGATCTCAGTTCCCAGAGAGAGGCGCTAGAATGGAAGCTGCATCCCAAAAGTGGGCCTAGAAGCCCAGAGCCAGAGGCAAGGCCTGGACAGTGCTTGGACTCCAAATCACATGGAGCCATTGTGGGGGCCCAAACACTACCATTGGGCGGGTGTCGAGCTGTGGGAGCTTGTGCAAGGCTGTGACAGAAAACCTGGAGCTGCTGCTCGGATGCTAGGGGACTATGCATGGAAATGGAGAAGGCCTGGGCGATCCCAAACCTCAGGGGAGGTGTCCACAAGATGTTCTCTTCACCCAAATGTGGCCCATTTTCCTCTGCCCTCGGTGCTCTGATTCCTGGACTGATCCAGCCAGGTTGTCCTGGAGGAAATGTTCCCTGATCCAGGCAGTGACAGTTTGGGTTCAGGGAGGTGGTTTGTCTCTCCCTTGGAAACTCTCTCTCTCCCCATGCATTTTGGTCCATCTCTCACTTTCCTTTGTAACTCACCCCCACCACCACAAACACAGATACCTCCTTCTCTCTGACACTTCGAATGTGCCTTCTGTGACACGCTACACCTCGGGGATTCCCCTGTAAACCCCATATTTTTCATTTACATACAATTGTGATATTGCATATAAAGCATGCCATGTAAGGTATCAGGTGAAAGGTTGTGACCTAGTAAAAGTCACTGTTCTATCTAAACATCTATATCATTAGTGCATATGAAATTATACGATTGTGATGTATGGTTGTCAGTAAAACATGCTGTAAATTGGGGAATTGGCCAGATATTAGCTCCCCAGAGGCAACAGCAAGGAAAATAATGAATGCTATAAAACAAGACACAATGGCCACATTCTTGGCCTTTCTCCTTCTCCCACCTACACTGCAAGCAACAATGACACTCTGAAGACTGAAGACTCCAACAGAGGAAACTGGCCCAGGTTTCAAGGGAGAAACCTGTGTATATCCAATGGGGTGAGAAAAACTGGTTAATCTAGATGTTGCCCAGTATAATAGGGTTGAGAGTTTAGACTGCTTGCCTATATTTTCTTTTCTCTCAATAATCACTTTTGTCATAAATAAAATTGTTTTCTGTTTATCTTTGCCAGTGAGTTTGTCTGAAGTGTTTGGTAAATCTGCTCAGGTTTATAGAGACTGGTGTATTATCACTTTCTATTCATGAACCAGCTCATATATACACCTTAGACATTAGGTATATTCTTAAGGTACCAGGCTTCTTGTTTAGTACTTGTAGCATGTCCAGGCCTGGATGTTTTTGGAGGTGAGCTGTAACCACAATAGGTTCCAGGTGGTCCAGTCCGGGGGCAAGCCAAGTGTCTGGTTTCTTTGCCCATTCACTGCTGCCTTCTGAAGGGAGTTGCACATACTGGCCAGATTTGAAACAGCTATCTTGTGTAACATATACCAAGGGCAGATCCCAGGAAGCTGCATCAGGTATGTTTGACAGGAGGATTAATGTTGGGAGTCACATTTCATAGAATCATAGATTATTAGGGTTGGCAAGGAAAGATTATTAGGTTTGCCTCAGGAGATCATCTAGTCCACCCCCTTGCTCAAAGCAGGACCAATCACCAAATGGCCCCCTCAAGGACTTAACTCACAACCCTGGGTTTAGCAGGCCAATGCTCAAACCACTGAGCTATCCCTCCCCTCAATTTTTATTATTATTATTATTTTATTTGTTACATACAATGATACAATATAAACAAAATGAATTAATTTATGCATTTTAATTCTGGTTTTATGAACCCATGTTGGAATTTCTTGCACTTTCACAGAGGTATTTGCATGGCTGATACCATGACCTAATTTTTCTCCTGTACGTCCACCAAGAGGGGGTCTCTGGAGGTTCCAGGACTTAAGAGGTGCACTTCTACGAGGAACCAGTATGCTTTGCTGAAGTAAAGAGTGAATAATGTCACCTACCGCATCCAAGGCCTCAGATTTGAGGGAGATTGCTTGGTAAGTGGAGGAAATTGACTGGTAACCTGGATGGGTGGGCAAAGATGAGCAGGCATCAAACTGAAAGACAGCTTATTTTCTGCCCAAACAGAGGGGAATTTGGAACATAATTCTTGAAAAGGGTTAGACGTATCCCAAGTAAGAGCCACAGATTTGGCAGTTGCAACAGAAGAGAGGGATGTATCATTGCGGAGCGGGTTGGTATGAGTACACATAAGTTTATGAGTAACTGGACTCTGAGCGAGGTTAAGAATTGCTGCAAGGTCGCAGAGGACGTCCATGCCCAGAATAATCCCCTCTGCATTTGGAGCTACATAAAAAAAGACTGAGTCCAGAAGAATAGATTTGATTTTACAAGAACAGGGGAGCTTTTATAAGCTGTGAGCTGTGCGCCTCCTACCCTTGAAATAGTAATATACTGTTTAGTAGTGGGGAGGGGGAGGTCAGTAATGGAAACAGACGCTTACCAGTCCAGGAGAATTGTGCATGGCCGGCCCCTTATCCATGCCTGTAAGTGTGGCCTCAAGGGATTTATATCTGCATCAGCAGCACTGACAGGCAAGGGGGAGCACTGGGACATAACGGGTCATGCGATTTAAAAGCCTGGCCATTTCCGCTTTACTCAGGTGTGAGGAACGGTTGTCAGTCAGTTGAGGCACTGATTGGGGCTGTTGTTGGTTACCCAGGGTTATTTGGCTTGGACACTCGGCTGCCCAGTGTCTGGTCTTTCCTCACACAAAACATTGGGAGATGGTGGGGGGCAGTGAGGACAGGACCAGGACCAGGTTGAAAAGTCAGTGAAGTATTGCAGGGATTCAACTGGTCATGATTCTGTCCTGACCTGGCTTTAGGGTTTTGCGCCTGCAGTTTTTTGAGTATGTTGCCAGATGCTACCGGTGTGGTGCTCTGCTCTATTCAATGTTGAGATCAGTCAGCTGCATGCGTGTGCTCCCTCTGTGTGCTGTCCCAGCTCTGCGCAGAGAACTGACCCAACAGACCCTGAGAGAACCCCCAATGACCACAGGCTCTTGTAAGGTATGAAGGCACCCGGCCAGGTTTATTTTTGAAGAGAAACACAGACTCCAGCTCCCCGAATCAGAAATCCAAGGTACTGCTAAGGTGCTGCTAGCTAGTACATCTGTGCTCCCTGGCAATGGACCGGCTCAGTCAATGGCAGGACTTTCCATTGCCCCTAGACCAGACAAAGACACCACCCCGGGGTGAATTCTTACACACAGGTACAAATCAATCCCGATGTATTGGGATGCAACCGCTCTACGTAGCAAGATGCCGCCTCTCACCTCGTACATTTTGGTTCAAACAAAACAACTCTATCCATCATATTACCCTTTGGCCCTGTCATTGGGATGGGTCACCCTGTTCCTTGTTATCCGTGTGGAGTGTACGAGTATACGAATGTTCTGATCTCTGGTGCCCAGTACCTGATAGATATGTCTGTTTGCAGCATCAGCCCTATCTTTGCCAGCTTCTGTGAGCAGGGCCTGCCTCTGGTTCACAATTAACTTTGCTTTATGTGAGCAAAGTCTTGGCCATTACTTTAGTTCAGGCCTTAGGCCTCATACCGGGCCTTTGATACCAAGGTTTCGACTCAGGGCCTCCTTTACTACACCTGAGACACCCACAATTATAGCCGCCTACGTTATCTTTTGCTGTTACCACAGCAACACAAGCAGCTTTGCTCGTTATCTCTTTGGCCTGTCTGACTTTGCATTCAGAGGGCTACATAAATATGGATTCATAATCAGAGCCTGGGTTCACTCCCAAATAAGGGCTGTTTGCAGGTGGGAGTTAAAACCTTCCTTTAACATCTTTAAAAATGCCTGGTCAGTTTTTTTGGGGGGTGGGGTCTATAATGCCTGCATGGCTGGAATACAACTCCCACTTTCTTTCCCAGTATTGAGAGGCCAGCTCATCCTTGCTTTGTACGCAGCCCATGATCAGTTCCCAATTACTGGCTCTGTTCTCCAAGGCTTCTTGGACAGCTTCCTTAAACTGAGTGCAGGCACAAGTCGTATCATTGTCAGATTCAAATTTAACAGAGGTCCAAACGCCGTTTTGCTGCCCTTCTGTAGGGATGTTGGCCCATGATAGATTGGAGCATTTAGCTTTTGTTAAGGTATAAAGATCCCTGGGATGTAACGTATAGGTGGTAACCATCTGGCTTATTCTTTTCCAGAATATCAAATTTGGGTCTTTGGGCTTTAGATCAGGGAGATCTTTTAGTAAAGCTCTCATTTCCTCTGTGCTGAGAGGAGTGTACTTTTAGGTATTATTATCCGCTCCATTTCACCTGTCCCTGACCACCAGGTGAGGCCAAGGGAGCACTGCCACTTAATTTTGGGTTTAAAGGGGGGCAGGAGGAGGAGGAGGGGGCCAATTATCTTGATCTTCCCCCAAGCGTGCCAGGTTCCAATTTTGAATTGGTTTCTCAAGGTGTTTCCAATTAATTTCATTTTGGTTTTTATCAGAATCACCGCTTGACTCAGGGTTAGTCAAATGACCCTTTTGTTGTATGCTAGCAACAATACGACATGCAGAAAAGGTGGGTTCTTTTGTTTGTTTTGGTTTTTTAAGTTTTGCTTTTAGAGTCCTGTTTTCTGCTTCAAGCTCGCTCAGCTCACGGTTGCAATCTGCCTTTTGATTCAGTTCTGATGTAAGAGCCTGTCGGAGTGTTTCCAAGTCTTGTCATTCCTTTCATCTTGCAGCACATGACGATGTCTTTCCCTAAGCTTTCTCTTGCCTGACCAGAGTCCAGACCGCCACAACACACTATCTATCGTACTCGTACCCTCATTCCAGCCTTCTTTTGCCATTATCTTTTCAATCTTCCCATGTTTCCCTTTTATAAAATCAATGAGTTTCCCTCCCGTGGAGGGCATGACTGACGTTCCCCAGGGCCAGTCAATGCCTCTGCCTTCTGTAGAGGGTGTCATTGGTGCACCCTGGGGCACGCCAACGGATACCTCCCACGCCCCATGGAGGGTATTGTTGATGCTTTCTGGGGCAATTCATAAGACATTGTATCCCAGCTCTCTGAAACCCACTTACGCGACGCTTCAGGGGACACTGACTGAGCACACCCTTGTTCTCAGTTTACTGCAGCACACACTCGGGGTGCTGAGTACCTGGCAGTGCAGCCTTCGCCTCCAGCGATCCCTGCACCCTAACAATCACTGCAGCACACACCCTGGTGCTCAGTACCTGGCAGCGCAGACTTCACCTCCAGCGATCCCTGCACCCCAACAACCTTGGCCACAAACACAGTTCCATTCAGCCCACTTACCTGTGCTCCCTATATGTGGTTCATATTAAAAAAGGAGTGTGGAGGGATGCCTCGGGGAGTTCCAAAACAAGGTGTGTGCTAGAGGTGGTAAGTAAAAAGGTACTCACCTTTATCCCAGGTTGTGAGAAACTCTTCGAGGATTCCCGATCCTACCCTGCTCACTGCATCAAAACTGTTAGGCAAAAAAATTATTTTCCCCAAGAATCAGGCAAGCAAAGACAATACTGAAGGGGGTTGTACGTATAGAGGTCATCCTACTTGCATCATACATTTGTGGCTACCTTGTGGGAGAAGGAGACAGGGTGGGGAGGGGAGGGATGAGTGCTTACAGACATCTGGTGAGTTGTGAAGTGAGGGTTAGCGTTGTTCTAAGAGCTGAGTTACTGGGTGGGCATTGACCATATAAGCTGAGCTAAGTTATCAGGTATTGACAGAAACTATGTCCTTGCTTCTCAACAGTTTATGTCTTTTCTGCTTTCTGAATTTTAACTCCTTCCTGACACTATGTACCAGTATTTTAACTGTGTTTGCCCCTGAGTAACACCCACAAGGTAGTTTACATCCAGTCTAGCCAGCATATTGTGGATGAACCATTCAAGGTTAGGGCCCATTAAGAAACACAAAGGGCCTTAGAAGAATCTTATCCCCACCTGATGGACGATTCTCTGAAGGTACCAGCCAGGATATGGGCAATGGCCCCTGCAAGGGCATCTGACCAGCTGATGTGACACTGGACTCTGTCTTACGTCTGTAATTTTCCCCTAACTGCGCTGGGGGCTTTTGCTTGGAAGATTGAATTTCCTTCCTCATGGCAGAAGCTCTAAAAGGGGGAAGTGACATCATCACTTGGTGTCACTCTCCCACAACTAATCACCTTGGAATATTTTAGGAATAAGGACGGAACTGGGGCTGTGGTGCTAGGCTTCAGGGATTTCTAGCCTGTGTATGGAAAACTGGGGTACTGTTTGTACCATAATATGGAGATATACCTATCTCCTAGAACTGGAAGGGACCCCAAAAGGTCATCAAGTCCAGCCCCCTGCCTTCATTAGCAGGACCAAGTACTGATTTTGCCCCAGTTCCCTAAGTGGCCCCCTCAAGGATTAAACTCACAAGCCTTCAGGACCAGATTTCAAAGAGAAACTGCTGAGCTTCAGTTCATCAGCAACTTTGACACCATCAGCTCAGGATTAAAGAAAGACTGTGAATGGCTATCAACTACAAAAGCAGTTTCTCCTCCCTTGGTGTTCACACAACTGCTAGAAAAAGGCCTCATCCTCCCTGACTGAACTAACCTCCTTATCTCTAGCCTGATTCTTGTTTGCATATTTATGCCTGCCTCTGGAAATTTCCACTACATGCATCCAACGAAGTGGGTATTCACCCACGAAAGCTCATGCTCCAATACGTCTGTTAGTCTATAAAGTGCCACTGGACTCTTTGTTGCTAGTATGATGATAGTTACTGATGAGAATTACTGATCTCTGATCACTTAGTGACAGCCCTGGGTACCTACAGAAATTAATTGTGTTTCCCCTTAGTCATCTTTCTCCAGAACTCTCTGTCTACTATCTATCCAGCCATCTGAGGTATTTACAGGGTCTCAGACCCTGTGGAGAGCTAGGCACTTGTCATAAACAGATAGCTAAGGGTTAATGTCTCTTTCACCTGAAGCACCTGACCAGAGGACCAATCAGGAAACTGGATTTTTTCAACTTTGGGTGGAGGGAATTGTGTGTCTGAGTCTTTGTTTTTCTGGCTGCCTGCTTTCTCTGAGCTTTGGAGAAGTAGTTTCTATCTTCTAGTCTTCTGTTTCTAAGTGTAAGGACAAAGAGATCAGATAGTAAGTTATATGGTTTCTTTTCTTTGGTATTTGCATGAATATAAGTGCTGGAGTGCTTTGATTTGTATTCTTTTGGAATAAGGCTGTTTATTCAATATTCTTTTAAGCAATTGACCCTGTGTTGTATCATCTAATACAGAGAGAACATTTGTATGTATTTTTCTTTCTTTTTATATAAAGCTTTCTTTTAAGACCTGTTGGAGTTTTTCTTTACTTCAGGGAAATTGAGTCTGTACTCACCAGGGAATTGGTGGGAGGAAGAAGTCAAGGGGAGATCTGTGTGTTGGATTGCTAGCCTGACTTTGCATTCCCTCTGGGGGAATAGGAAAGTACTTTTTGCTTCCAGGACTGGAAACAGAGAGGGGGAGTCACTCTGTGTAGTTTCACAGAGCTTATGTCTGTGTATCTCTCCAGGAGCATCTGGAGGGGGGGAAGGGAAAAAGGATTATTTCCCTTTGTTGTGAGACTCAAGGGATTTGGGTCTTGGGGTCCCCGGGGAAGGTTTTTCAGAGGGACCAGAGTGCCCCAAAACACTCTAATTTTTTGGGTGGTGGCAGCAGGTACCAGGTCCAAGCTGGTAACTAAGCTTGGAGGTTTTCATGCTAACCCCCATATTTTGGACGCTAAGGTCCAAATCTGGGACTAAGGTTATGATATGGTGTAGCAGTGGTGGGATATAGACAGAATCAAGAAGCCAGTAGGAATATTATATTTTTCTTTTCTCTGCTAAGGGCTTTTTAGCAGAGAGAGAAACAGTTGGTTTTAAAAGGGAACCAGAGAGAATTTGTTTTTTCTGCTCTCTCTGGCAGTTTGTGGCTTGCATGTTAAGCGAGAAGCCAATACCAAACTGTTGAGGGTCTTTTGTCATGCAATAGCCCTCCCATTAGGAGGCAAGTACCAGCACTTATATGCATGCAAATAAAGTGGTTTTTCTGGTTTCCCTTCATTGAACATTAGCTAGAGAGAGAAAAGGAAAATTAGCTAAAGGCACTGTTGCTAGGCAGACTTCAGGAGGCAACAGAGAACCTGCAGTTCAGAAGATAAACACCGGACGGCACCCCAACACAAGAAAACAGGAACCATGACTTCTAAGGCAAAAATTAAGGCCGAAGAGCAATTCAAAGAAGCTGAACACAGGCGACAAATGGAGATGAAAGAAAGAGAAGAACAAATCAAAGAGGCAGCACACAAAAGAAAAATAGAAGAAGAAGAGGTGGCCCACAGAAGGAAGCAAGCAGAAGAAGAGTTGGCCCACAGAAGGAAGCAAGAAGAAGAAGAGGCAGCCCACAGAAGACAGATAGAACTCCAGAGGGAAGCCCACCAACAGGCCATGGAATTAGAAAAGGCTAAGCAACAGACTCCAGCCAACCCTAACAACCCGGCGCCAAATATTGCTCCACAGCACAGGAAATTTCCCACCTACAAGGCAGGTGATGACACCGAGGCCTTCTTGGAAAATTTTGAAAGAGCCTGTCTTGGGTACAACATCCCCGAAGACCAGTACATGGTAGAATTGAGGTCACAGCTCAGTGGACCTTTAGCAGAGGTGGCAGCTGAAATGCCTAAGCTGCAAATGAATGACTATAAACTTTTTCAAACCAAGGCCAGATACCGAATGGGGATAACCCCAGATCATGCCCGTCGGCGCTTCAGAACCCAAAAGTGGAAACCCGAGGTGTCATTTCCCAAACACGCCTACTGCATTGCAAAAAACTATGAGGCCTGGATAACAGGAAACAACATTCAAACCTTGGAAGAACTGAACCTCCTCATACAAATGGAGCAGTTCTTGGATGGTGTTCCTGAAGACATCACACGGTACATACAAGATGGAAATCCCAAAGATATCGCTGAGGCGGGGGAGATTGGAGCCAAATGGATGGAACTGGCAGAAAGCAAGAAAGCTACTGTCAAGGGGAACGATTACCCCAGGGGGCACACAGACCATAAACCCTACAACCGAGGACAGCCAAAGACCCCACATACCACCCAAGTAAAGCCACAGATACCCTACCCTTCAACCTCACCAGTCTCCAGTAACTCACCTCGGCCCAGTGACCCATCAGATGGAAGATGCTTTAAGTGTAATGAACTGGGACATATCAAGGCCAACTGTCCCAAGAACACCATGCGAGTGCAATTCATTACACCACCATCACACCAAAGATTCCCAGGCCCGGATGCCTCTCAAATACCCTTGGAGCGAAGGGAAAATTTGAGAGTGGGCGGAAAGAAGGTTACTGCGTGGAGAGACACGGGGGCACAAGTGTCAGCTATCCACCAATCCTTCGTTGACCCCAAATTCATCAACCCAAAGGCCAAAGTTACAATTTACCCCTTCATGTCACAAGCTGTAGACTTGCCTACAGCTCAACTGCCTGTCCAGTACAAAGGCTGGTCAGGAATGTGGACTTTTGCAGTCTATGACAATTATCCTATCCCCATGCTACTGGGGGAAGACTTGGCCAACCAGGTGAGGCGGGCCAAGAGAGTGGGAATGGTTACACGTAGCCAAACCAGGCAAGCTTCCAGACCCATTCCTGTTCCTGAGCCATCCACAGAGGCCCCGTCTGTGTTACCAGAGACCCAGACAGAGGTAGTGGACCCGGATTCCATGCCAACCACTGAAACAGCCACAGCACCTCCAGTCCCAGGCCCGGAACTGGAACAGCAACCAGCACCAGCAAGTGCAACCACATCTTCAAACTCAACGCCAGAGGGCGCCAGCGAGCCAGAACTGGCAGAAGCAAAAGACAGCCATACCCAAAAGGCTCAGCCAGAGCCTGAAATACCCTCAGGTGCACCAGCGGAGAGCGGTTCACCAGCAACGGAAACAACCCCATCACCTACATCGCTTCCAGAGGGACCAAGCCCAAGTCCACAGTCTGAGGAAGAACTGGTGACCCCAGCCTCAAGGGAACAGTTCCAGACTGAGCAGGAAGCAGATGACAGCCTTCAGAAAGCGTGGGCGGCGGCACGGAGCACCCCACCGCCTCTCAGCTCTTCTAATCGATCCCGGTTTGTTATAGACCAAGGACTTTTATACAAGGAAATTCTTTCTGGTGGACACCGGGAAGAATGGCAGCCGCAAAAACAGTTGGTGGTTCCAACTAAGTACCGGGGGAAGCTCTTAAGCTTAGCCCATGATCATCCCAGTGGCCATGCTGGGGTGAACAGAACCAAGGACCGGTTGGGGAAGTCCTTCCACTGGGAGGGGATGGGCAAGGACGTTGCCAAGTATGTCCGGTCTTGTGAGGTATGCCAAAGAGTGGGTAAGCCTCAAGACCAGGTCAAGGCCCCTCTCCAGCCACTCCCCATAATTGAGGTCCCATTTCAGCGAGTAGCTGTGGATATTCTGGGTCCTTTCCCAAAAAAGACACCCAGAGGAAAGCAGTACGTACTGACTTTAGTGGACTTTGCTACCCGATGGCCAGAAGCAGTAGCTCTAGGCAACACCAGGGCTAACACTGTGTGCCTGGCCCTAACAGACATCTTTGCCAGGGTAGGTTGGCCCTCCGACATCCTTACAGATTCAGGGTCTAATTTCCTGGCAGGGACCATGGAAAAACTGTGGGAAACTCATGGGGTGAATCACTTGGTTGCCACCCCGTACCACCATCAAACCAATGGCCTGGTTGAAAGGTTCAATGGAACTTTGGGGGCCATGATACGAAAATTCATCAACGAATTCTCCAATAATTGGGACCTAGTGTTGCAGCAGTTGCTGTTTGCCTACAGGGCTTTACCACATCCCAGTTTAGGGTTTTCACCATTTGAACTTGTGTATGGTCACGAGGTTAAGGGGCCATTACAGTTGGTGAAGCAGCAATGGGAGGGGTTTACGCCTTCTCCAGGAACTAACATTCTGGACTTTGTAAGCAACCTACAAAGCACCCTCCGACACTCTTTAGCCCTTGCTAGAGAGAACCTAAAGGATGCTCAAGAAGAGCAAAAGGCCTGGTATGACAGACATGCCAGAGAACGTTCCTTCAAGGTAGGAGACCAGGTTATGGTCTTGAAGGCGCAACAGGCCCATAAGATGGAAGCATCATGGGAAGGGCCATTCACGGTCCAAGAGCGCCTGGGAGCTGTAAACTACCTCATAGCATTTCCCAATTCCTCACTAAAGCCTAAAGTGTACCATGTTAATTCTCTCAAGCCTTTCTATTCCAGAGACTTACAGGTTTGTCAGTTTACAGTCCAGGGAGAGGATGCTGAGTGGCCTGACGGTGTCTACTACGACGGGAAAAAAGACGGTGGCGTGGAAGAGGTGAACCTCTCAACCACCCTGGAATGTCTGCAGCTGCAACAAATCAAGGAGCTGTGCACTAGCTTCGCCCCATTGTTCTCAGCCACCCCAGGACGGACTGAACGGGCATACCACTCCATTGATACAGGTAATGCTCACCCAATCAGAACCCCACCCTACCGGGTGTCTCCTCATGCCCAAGCTGCTATAGAACGGGAGATCCAGAACATGCTACAGATGGGTATAATCCGCTCATCTACCAGTGCATGGGCATCTCCAGTGGTTCTGGTACCCAAACCAGATGGGGAAATACGCTTTTGCGTGGACTACCGTACGCTAAATGCTGTAACTCGTCCGGACAACTATCCAATGCCACGCACCGATGAGCTATTGGAGAAGTTGGGACGTGCCCAGTTCATCTCTACAATAGACTTAACCAAGGGGTACTGGCAAGTACCGCTAGATGAACCTGCCAAGGAGAGGTCGGCATTCGTCACCCATGCGGGGGTGTATGAATTCAATGTCCTTCCTTTCGGCCTTCGAAATGCACCCGCCACCTTCCAGAGGCTGGTAGATGGTCTACTAGCTGGACTGGGAGAATTTGCAGTTGCCTACCTCGATGATGTGGCCATTTTTTCAGACTCCTGGCCCGAACACCTACTACACCTGGAAAAGGTCTTTGAGCGCATCAGGCAGGCAGGACTAACTGTTAAGGCCAAAAAGTGTCAAATAGGCCAAAACAGAGTGACTTACCTGGGTCACCAGGTGGGTCGAGGAACCATAAACCCCCTACAGGCCAAGGTGGATGCTATCCAAAAGTGGCCTGTCCCAAAGTCAAAGAAGCAGGTCCAATCCTTCTTAGGCTTGGCCGGATACTACAGGCGATTTGTACCACACTACAGCCAAATCGCTGCCCCATTGACTGACCTGACCAAAAAGACCCAGCCAAATGCCGTTAAGTGGACTGATGAGTGTCAAAAGGCCTTTACCCAGCTTAAGGCGATGCTCATGTCTGACCCTGTGCTCAGGGCCCCGGACTTTGACAAGCCATTCCTAGTAACCACAGATGCATCTGAGCGTGGTATAGGAGCAGTGCTCATGCAGGAAGCAACAGATCACAAATTCCATCCTGTCGTGTTTCTCAGCAAGAAACTGTCTGAGAGGGAAAGTCACTGGTCAGTCAGTGAAAAGGAATGCTATGCCATTGTGTACGCCCTGGAAAAGCTACGCCCATATGTTTGGGGACGGCGGTTCCAACTACAAACTGACCATGCTGCACTAAAGTGGCTTCATACTGCCAAGGGGAACAACAAGAAACTTCTTCTTTGGAGTTTAGCTCTCCAAGATTTTGATTTTGAAATTCAACACATCACAGGAGCTTCTAACAAAGTAGCTGATGCACTCTCCCGTGAGAGTTTCCCAGAATTCAGTAGTTAAAAAGTGTTCTTAAAATGTAGAAGTCTGTTAGTTATATACTTAGTAGTATATGTAAAGGTGCATGTGTTGTAGTAATCTGTTTATTTTAAAGTTCTAGAAGGAAATCGCCGCCAGTGAGCTTCCCCACTGTCTGCAATTTGGGGGGCGTGTCATAAACAGATAGCTAAGGGTTAATGTCTCTTTCACCTGAAGCACCTGACCAGAGGACCAATCAGGAAACCGGATTTTTTCAACTTTGGGTGGAGGGAATTGTGTGTCTGAGTCTTTGTTTTTCTGGCTGCCTGCTTTCTCTGAGCTTTGGAGAAGTAGTTTCTATCTTCTAGTCTTCTGTTTCTAAGTGTAAGGACAAAGAGATCAGATAGTAAGTTCTATGGTTTCTTTTCTTTGGTATTTGCATGAATATAAGTGCTGGAGTGCTTTGATTTGTATTCTTTTTGAATAAGGCTGTTTATTCAATATTCTTTTAAGCAATTGACCCTGTGTTGTATCATCTAATACAGAGAGAACATTTGTATGTATTTTTCTTTCTTTTTATATAAAGCTTTCTTTTAAGACCTGTTGGAGTTTTTCTTTACTTCAGGGAAATTGAGTCTGTACTCACCAGGGAATTGGTGGGAGGAAGAAGTCAAGGGGAGATCTGTGTGTTGGATTGCTAGCCTGACTTTGCATTCCCTCTGGGGGAATAGGAAAGTACTTTTTGCTTCCAGGACTGGAAACAGAGAGGGGGAGTCACTCTGTGTAGTTTCACAGAGCTTATGTCTGTGTATCTCTCCAGGAGCATCTGGAGGGGGGGAAGGGAAAAAGGATTATTTCCCTTTGTTGTGAGACTCAAGGGATTTGGGTCTTGGGGTCCCCGGGGAAGGTTTTTCAGAGGGACCAGAGTGCCCCAAAACACTCTAATTTTTTGGGTGGTGGCAGCAGGTACCAGGTCCAAGCTGGTTACTAAGCTTGGAGGTTTTCATGCTAACCCCCATATTTTGGACGCTAAGGTCCAAATCTGGGACTAAGGTTATCACAGCACTATACTTAGTTTTTTTTTACTAATCAACTATGATTTTTAAATATACATAAATGCACAGAGCAGCCAATTCCTCTCTGACTCAGCACAGAGCCCCAGAGATCTCATCTCCCTTTGGGAAGGTCCCTTAATTACTGTTTACTCCTAAACCTGGATAAAGAGCACAGAAGTGCAGACATAGAAAAAGAGAGATTGGCTAGAGTGTCTCCAGTGTCCAGCCTGTTTCCATTCATACGTCGCTTCTCTTCAAAAGACTGAGTGAACTGCCCTGGGATTACACAGAGCTATATTTTTAACAGTGCACACCCCTGTGTCAGCTTTTGGCATGAGCTGTTGCTGTAGATCCTGGGGTGAGAGAGGTGTGGGACACGGCTACCTGAGGGGGATTCCCAGGGAAGACACTTCCATCTCACCATTCACAGGTACCCATCTCTTGCTGAGGAGCTCACCTGCTCCACAAGCCCAGTGCAGTAACATATGTATGATGGGATAGAGAATAAGTCTGTGGTCAGAACGCTAAGGTTTTCCCATGCCATGTGCTGGGTGGTTTGTGATTGGAACAAAGGCAGCACAGGCCGCAAGGCAAAAGGATTCTAAAAGGCAGCTGTATCATCTCCATTTTGTCTTCAATCCTGCTTCTGACCTCTGGAGGGACTTTGCTACAAATTGAAGCTCTGACCAAAGGACTGAATCCCAGCTGTGGATGTTCCAGAGACTTGATTTTGTCCGTTACAGCTATTCCCCTATTCCATTTTGTTTCCCCAGACTCCATTTTGTTTTCTGTTCTCCTGTGGCCGCCCTTCCCTGGCTGTTAAGTTGTTTACCAGGGCCACTGCCCTTCTCAAAGGGAGGGCCCCTTAAGTTGTTTAACAAGAGCCATTGCCCTTCTCAAAGGGATGGCCACTTGTGCTGCATGCTAAGTGGGACCACTGCCCTTTTCAAAGGGTTAGTCCTGTTATCACCTCGTTGAACCTGGGCTTGGTGTAGGGTAGGCAATGTCCAGAGCTGCAAGGCCTATTGTGGTTTTAAGATCCTGGGCATGAGTCATAGTCTCATGTGCTCTTGAGTCACCTATTGCACAGGACTATGTCCAGGCATGTCTCTGGGCTTTCCTTCAGTTTTTCCCCTGTGCCCCCTCCCCTGTGACAGAGGGAGCCTATCAGGATTACTGGTGGGAAACTGCCCAAGTTTGCCTTTAAAACCAGACATTTTTGAAACACACCTCAGAAAGGTTCCTGCATTGCTGCCTGGTCTGATCAGCCAGGGGTTCTGGGGGGTCCTTTCTCCGCTCTCGTTTTATTTTTGAGCGTACCCCCGTTTTTGAACCCCCCCCCACGAAGAACGAATTGCTACCTGAGAGATCTCCTGATTATTGAGACTGTACCGAACCCTCCTTGCCTCTTCTGATGTTGCTGCTGCTTCTGCCTTTGCTGCTGCCTTGGGGACTGGTAAGAATCCCTCTGTAAAACTTTCTATACTTTTATTTTATTATTTTAGCTGCTGGCTCTGTTTCCCCAGCACACAGACTCAAGCTAAACCTTGGTCTGTGTCTTAAAACCTCTCTTAAACTCCAGGGCTCTTTGCCACTGCTAAGCTCTGCTCCTGTGGGCTTTGCCTTGGGGCTCTCTGCTTTCAGCTGTATCCACCGCTGTAGCCACCATCCCTTGGCTTCCTTGGGAGCTGGGTCCTGGATACATACCACTCTGCCCTCTGTAACCTCCCCATAGCATAAGGTGCACCATAGGTCTTGGTTTTTTTTAATTTAATAAGTCATAGTTTGTTAAGATTGTAGAGCTTGTAAGTTTCTGTGATATTTGCTGTGTTGCCTAATTGTTGGTTAAGATAAGTTTAGAAAATCATTGCCTGGTTGTATTCTGTAGCTGCTTGTCATTTTATATAAGTTTGATTAAGTTAGGGGATAGATAAGGTTTTTACTATTTGAATTTGTCTTCCCACTGCCCCAATCCCCCCCCCCCGAGCTCCCCAGTCACTCATTGCAGTCTCTCTGCTGTTTAAACTTGCAGCCTGTCTGCTCTCTGTGTCTCCCTGAGTTTAAATCTCCCTCTGTAGCGCCTCTATCTTTGGTTTCTGCTCCACCACGTGCTCCTCTTCCCCCATCCCCTAACCTCATTCCTCTACCACTGCCTTTCTCTCTCTCTCTCTCTCACTTTTAATCCCTTCCCCCACGTGTTCACCCCGCTCCTACTGCTGCCAAACCTCAATTGTATTACTGAAGTCTAGCATAAAACCCCATTGGTTACCCTTTTTCTCTCTCACACACCTCACATTTTATATTTACACCACTGTGACACATTTTTACCTAGAGTTGTTGGTTATTTAACACATTTTACCCATAACTGTTAGTTGGTTATATGCTGCTGTGACACACCCTTTACCTAGAAATTGTTAGCTACCTGTTACATTTATACTTCAGTGTTAGTTGGTTACCAACTGTATTGTACCCCACTGTATTGTACCCCACTATTGAAACCCCCTATACTATACTAAAAGAACTCCCTCCCCAATTGCCTACCTTAACAAACCCCATACCCCTCACTATTACATTTTCCCTGTTTTTGCGTTTTCTTAATAAAGTTTATTTTGCACCCCACCTGTGTGGTAATTGCTCCCCAAGATCCCATATACCTGCAGGCAGGGACAGATTTGAACCTGCAGTTTATTCCATCACTGTTACAAGCCTGAACCAAGAATGTTGCCATTACTGTATGTAATTGATTCCATTTAACCAATTTTAACTCTCATCTATATTTCTTTCTTTTATGAATAAGCCTTTAGATTCTAAAGGATTGGCAACAGTGTGATTTGTGGGTAAGATCTGATTTGTATACTAACCTGGGTCTGAGGATTGGTTCTTTAGATCAGGGGAAAATCTTTTTCTTTTCCTAGGGGATTGGTTTTCATAAATGGTCATTCCCATAACGAGCTGCCCTTGTGGTGATACTGGGAAACTGGAGTGTCAAAAGGAATTGGTTTGTATTGCTTATGTTTAGCGTGATGTTATTGACATAAACTGTGACTGTATCGATCATTGTTGCAACCGCTGTTACATATTTGCAGCAAATGTTGTACAAAGTTTGTCATGTGAGGTGTCAATAAAACATTATGATTTGCCGGTTATGATTATGCTGTCTGTATGTGTGTATCATTTTGTAGTCTAAGTTATGAATACTGGCTATGTACTTGTATCTCAAATGGATTTGATTCTAAGTTGCACCGGTGAAGCATTTGCTCAGCTTCTTGAGAAAGGACTATTTTCAGTAAGTGCCCAACCAAGAAACAACTGACAATGGACTTTGTGAAACGCCAATCCACATGTGAGCTTTCCTGGGAATGTTCAAACTAACATGTAAACAATGGCATCAGCCTGCAAACTGAGTTATGAATGGACATCTGACTTGCCCATGTGACTCCAGACTCCCCGTTGCTGCTGTCATTTTCGATACTAAGACCAAAGGGAGGTCCTTCCATGGGCAGAGAATATAAAAGGCCTTGGATAACCCTCCATCTTGTCTTCAATCCTGCTTCTTACTACTGGAGGAACCTTGCTGCAAACTGAAGCTCTGAACAAAGCACTGAATGACCCATCCAAATGGTGGTTGTACTCTAGATACTTGATTTGAACCTGTAGTTTATTCCATCATTGCTAGAAGAACTTTGCCAATATGTGTGTAATTGATTGCATTTAACCCATTCTAACATTCATCTATATTTCTTTCCATTTATGAATGAACGTTTGGATTTTAGATTCTAAAGGATTGGTAACAGCGTGATTTGTGGGTCAGATCTGATGTGTATATTGACCTGGGTCTGGGGCTTGATTCTTTGGAATCGAGAGAACCGCATTCTTTTATTGGGGTGTTGGTTTTCATAACTATTCATTCCCCGGACGAGCGGCACTGGTGGTGATACTGGGAGACTTTAGTGTCTAAGGAAATTGCTTGTGTGACTTGCGGTTAACCAGTGGGGTAAAACCGAAGTCTTCTTTGTCTGGCTGGTTTGGTTTACCTTAGAGGTGGAAAAACCTGAGCCTAGGGCTGTGACTGCTCTGTTTAAGCAATTGGTCCTGAATTGGCACTCTCAGTTGGGTCCCGCCAGAACCGCGTCGTCACAGTCCCTTTATGAGAAAAGAGCCAGAGCAGCCTGTCCCGGATCTGTTTGGTTCTCACCCCGTAAATGATGGGGTTTAGCATGGGTGGAACCAGGAGGTATATGTTGGCCATGAGAATGTGAAAATGCAGGGGCACATTGTGGCCAAACCTGTGTGTGAGGTAGGAGAAGAGAGCTGGGACATAAAAGGATAAAATGGAACAGAGGTGGGAGATACATGTCCCAAAAGTCTTGAGCTGGGCATCCTTTGTGGGGAGTCTAAATACGGCCCTGAGGATCTGGATATAGGACATGGCGATAAAAAACATATCCAGACCCATCCCAGAGACTGCCAAAAAGAGGCCGTAGTAAATACTGACGCGAATGTCAGAGCAGGCTTGCTTCACGACGGCTATGTGCTCACAGTATGTGTGGGGGATGATGTTGGTTCTGCAATATGGCCACTGCCTCGCCAGGAAGGGATACGGCAGTACAAGCATGCTACCGCGCAGGACCACAGCCAGGACAATCTTGGCCACCACAGAGTTTGTCAGGATGGTGGAATGTCTCAGGGGATCACAAATGGCCACATAGCGATCAAAAGCCATGGCCACGAAGATCCCAGACTCCATCGCTGTGAAGCAGTGAATGAAGTACATCTGGGTGAGGCAGACACTGAAATAGATCTCCCTGGAACTGAACCAGAAGATGCTCAATGTTTTGGGCAGGATGGACGTGGACAGGACCAGGTCGGTGATGGCCAGCATGCAGAGGAAATAGTACATGGGCCCATGCAGGCTTGGATCCCTCTTCACGATGAGCAGGATAATGAAGTTCCCCAAGATGGCTATGGTGTACATGGTGCAGAAGGGGATGGAGATCCAGATATGAGCCGTCTCCAGGCCAGGAATGCCCAGCAGGATAAAGTTGGAGGGGTTGATGAAGTCGGTTGTGTTGGAACCTGACATGGGATAGGGGAGAAGGTTTCCAATTCTGAGGCAGAATGGTACCATATGTTCCCCCAACTCCCCTATGTGCCCAGGGTCTAGCGTGATGATCACAGGACAAACACCTGAATGGAGAGACAGTGTTAATATGAGACACTACATGCACTACTGGGGGCTGTTCTCATGGGTAAAGCAGATTGGTCGCTCCTCAAACACTGAAAACTGGTATTTTCATTCTTCAGAGGAATTAATTATGAACAACTGGCCCTACTAATGCCAATTCCATACTTCATGGTGCTCCATGCAGCAATAATACCTGCACATCACGGTGCAGGAAATATTAATAGGCACCAGCAGGAAACACAAGTGTGGATACTGGTTATCCATCATTGTTCCTTAATGCAATGAAAGCCAGGCTAGAGTGTCCATGCTGTAGAAAGTTCCTCATTCACCCAGTTGCTCAACATCTGAGAGTGGGGAAAAAAAAGGAATTTTTTTGCAAAGACATGTGCCAGGGGATAGATCCCAGCTAGAGCACAGTTCAGGGAGAAGACCCGGGCATCACTGATAGCAACTTCACAGAAACACTTGCTCATTCCTAGCAGTGGCCAAACAAAGACAATGTTCGTATGCCTAAGGAATGGGATGGAGAATAACCTGCTCTGGACATGTTCTCGGTTGTTGTCACTCAGTCTCTTAAAGGATGTAGCACACAGAAAGGGGACTTCTGAGACAGGTTATGAGAATGGGGATGGTGCCAGATGCGGACAGACTGAAAAGTCTGGGACTGTTCAGTTTAGAGAAGAGACAAAGAAGGGGGCATATGAGAAGGAGAACAAAATAAACAAATGAACTGATTACATTCAAATGGAAAAATGGAGAACAGTTCCCAACCAGTAATATGTATAGACATTGCTTCAAAGGGGCTGATTCCCCAAAGTTGAGGCAACATATCAATAAAACTAATTGGAAGGTTAAATTTAGACAGAAAAATGGGAATGAAACTTGGGAGTTCTTTAAATTTATTAGATAGCTAAAACTCCACAATAACACAGCCAAGAAAGTGGAAAACTTTGGCTAAAAACCTAGTTCAGTGGCAAAGCGAAGTAAAGGCAGTAATTGGGCCCGGGGGAGGGGAAATGAGTAACACATAACAAATTAGAAAAAAGGGAAAATAGCTAACAAACAATACAAATTGGAATTAATGAAAATTGATAAGTAATGTGAAAGATGTCAGGGAGAAATCTGTGAGTGGCATGGCTAAGGATAAAAAAAAAAAGGTTATTAAGAAAGAAAGAAAGCCTAGAAAAGGTTTTGGCCAATTCCTAGAGGGAGAAAAGAAAATTATTAATGTTGCAGGAAAGGCAGAGGTCTTCAAGAAATATTTTTGTTCTGCATTTGGAAAGAAGCAGTATGAGGTATTTATATCACATGAGGTGATGAAATATATATATTTCATCACCTCATGTGATATATATATATATATATGAAAAAGCATATATAGAACAGTACTGTGCTAAATTTAAACTATCAAAAATAAAGGGAAAGCTTTAAAAGAAGATTTGACACGATTAGAAAACAGTGGAAGCTGGTATGGGATTAGTTAAAAAAAAAAAGTCTAGGAATATAATTAATGCCAGTCAACGACCAGGTTTATTTAAAACAGATCTCGTCAAATAAACCTGATTTCATCATTTAATGAGAGAACACATTTGTATGAACAAGGGAACCACATAGAAACAGTACACTTTGATTTCTCTGAGTCATTTGATTTAGTAGGGGAAAACATTCAGATAAAAAAATCAACACTATTCAATATCAGTAAAACACATGTTAAATGGACTAAAAACTGGCTAACTGATAAACAGTCTCAGAAAGCAGTTGTCAATGGGCCATTGTCAGTGAATCAGGCTGTTTCTGGTGGGTTTCTGCAGCGATCAATTCTAGGCCTGACGCTGTTCAATATTTTCAGCAACGATCTGGAATCAAATAGAAAATCACCGCAGACAAAATTAGCAGATGACCTGAAGAAAGGCAAAGTGGGAACAATGAGGAGGCCAAGGCAGGTACTTTGATGGATCTGGGGTGTTTGGTGAGCTGGGTTAATGCAAACAAAATGTTTTAATGCAAACAAAATGTTTTAATACAGACAAATGCAAAGTTATCCTCTCGGTACAGGTAATGCAGGGCTGACCCTCAGACTAGGGCCTGTATTATGGAGCGCAGGGACACTGAAAAGGATTTAAGGGTCATTGTGGACAACCAAATCATTGTGAGCTCCCAGTGCAATGCTATGGCCAAAAAGGTGATGTGGTCATTGGCTGCATAAACAGGGGAGTGGTGAGTTGGAGCAGGGGAAGGATTTTACCTCTGCATGTGGCACTGGTGAAACCGACTGCGTAAAGTCCTGGGACCCACATTTCAAAAAGGATGTTGAAACATTGGAAAGGGTGCAGAAAAGAGCCACAAAAATGAATTGAGCCTGGAAAAAATGTCTGATGGTGAGACACTCAGAGACCTTCATTTATTTATCTTAAATAGTAATAACGGTCTCTTTAATCTGGCCAAGAAAGCCAGAGCAAGGCTGGAAGCTGAACTCATACAAATTCCAGCTGGAATTAAGGACCCAATGTTTAGCACTGAGCGTAATTAACCATTAGGACAAACTGCATTGACCTCCAGCTGAGGCATGATTTCCCTTTACAAAAACTTTGTTGACTCTTCCTCAAAAAATTATGTTTATCTATGTGTCTGACAATTTTTTTCCTTACCATCATTTCAACCAGTTTCATAGAATCATTAAGGGACCTCAGGTGATCATCTAGTCCAACCCCCTGCTCAAAGCAAGACCAATCCCCAAATTGCCTTCTCAAGGATTGAACTCACAACCCTGGGTTTAGCAGGCTGATACTCAAACCAATGAACTATCCCTTCCAGCCCCACACAAAACAAACAAAACAACTCTGCTTGAAGCAGGACCAATCTCCAGATTTTTACCCTAGTTCCCCAAATGAGTTCCTTAAAGAATTGAACTCACAAGCCTAGATTTCATAGGCCAACGCTTAAACCACTGAGCTTTCCCTCCCCTCACTTTGCTTGGTACTGAAGTCTGGCTTCCTGGTGTGTAATCGCCAGGATCACCTCTGGAGCCCTTTTTAAACAATGACGTCACATTAGCTGTCCTCCAGTCATGTGGTACAGAAGCTGATTTAAATAATAGGTTACAGAGTACAGTTAGCAGTTCTACAATTTCACATTCGAGTTCCTTCAGAACTCTTGGGAGAATCCCATCTGGGCCTGGTGACTTATTGCTATTTAATTTATCAATTTGTTCCAAAACCTCTTCTAATGACTCCTCAGTCTGGGACAGTTCTTCACACCTAAAAAGAATGGCTCAGATTTGTGAATTTCCCAAACATCCTCAGCTGTGAAGACCTATGCAAAGAATTCATTTAGTGTCTCTGCAATGGCCTTATCATCCTTCACTGCTCCTTTAGCATCTCGATCATCTAGGGGCACCACTGGTTATTTAACAGGCTTCCTGCTTCTGATGTACTTAACCATTTTTTTGCTATTACTTTTTGAATCTTTCACTAGCTGTTCTTCAAATTCTTTTTTGGCTTCCTAATTATATTCTTTTTTACTTTGTTTGCCAGAGTTTATGCTCCTTTCTATTTCCTCACTAGGATTTAACTTACACATTTTGAAGGTTTCCTTTTTGCCTCTCATTGTTTTTCTTTTAGGTTCTTGTTTATCCACAGTGGCACTTGTTTGGTTCTGTCACTATGTTTTTTGTTTGTTTGTTTGTTTTAGGTTGGGGGATACATTTAAGTTTAGCCTCTGTTATGGTGTCTTTAAAAAGTTTCCATGCAGCTTGCAAGGGTTTCACTTTTCACTCTGTACCTTTTAACTTCCGTTTGTTTCTGAAATTAAATGTTAAGCGTTGGGCAGATGTGGTGTTTTTCCTCCCATGTTAAATTTAACGATATTATGACAAGCGGTCCAGCTATACACGATCAAAGGCTGAAGAACTGGAAACGTTTAGTTTGGAAAAGAGGAGATTGAGGGGGGACATGGCAGTGGTCTTCAAATATTTGAAAGGCTGCCAGAAAAAAGATGGAGAAATGTTGTCTCTTGTCACAAAGGGCAGGACAAGAGGCAAAGGGTTCAAAGTACCGGAAAGCAGATTTTGATTAAATCTCAGGGAAAACTTCCTAACTGTAAGAGCAGTAGGACAATGGAACAGACGCCACAACACGTCGTGGAAGCTCATTCAAAGGAGAGTTTCATAAGTAGGCTGGATAGTCACCTGTCTGGGATGGTTCAGCCCTTGGCAAGTGGTTAGAGCAGATGACCCTTGTGGTCCCTTCTAACCCTATGTAGACCTCAGTCACATACAAGCCATTGGGCTCAACCCCGGGGTAACTGGGTCAAATTTAATGGCTTGTGCTATGCCGGAGGTCAGACTGGGTGATCTAATGGTCCCTTCAAGTCTGAAACTATATGAATCAATTGATAAAGAAAGTAGATCAGGCATTTATATTCACTGTGTTTCATAACACATGAACAAGGGAACATTCAATGACATTGAAAGTCTGAACATATAACACTGATAAAAGAAAATTGTTTGCTTAAATCACATTTGGCCTGTGGAACTCCTTGGCACAGACATTGTTAGAGCAAAGAGCTTCGCTGAATGGGATTCACGAATGAACTGGCCATTGTAGGTGGTGCTGTTGGCTGTCTGACACCTTCAATTAGGAGACCTGATTTTCAGTTGCTTATAAGTTTGCCAATCTTTAACCATTTGGACTTAAATTCCCCATGCAGTGTGTCTGCTTCTGGCTGAATTGCTTTTTTTAAAATTTCAGGCATAACAGTTCAGTCGACTTCTGAAATGAAGCTAGGAGAAAACATGTCTTGCCCATGTTGACAATTTTTTATAATTGTTCCAGCAGATAAAGGTAAAGTAACAGCATACACCCACCCACCCCCCTCAGTGGGGCCTAAGCAAACTACAGACTATGGCATCAGAAATTGACTTTTGTTTTCTACATCTAACACCTTTCCTCCACTGAAGTGCAGCCAGTTTGGGGCTGGAGGCCCTGAGCCGGGGTGGGCATAGCAAAGAGGGACATTTAGGTCAATGATATTAGAGCAAATTCATCCCCTGTGGCAAGAGCCCTAAGGTTTTTAATGGCTGCACAGAGAGGAAAGTACCACAAACTTACTCTCTATCTCATCACTCCACTTTTCACTGAGTTTGTCGAGCAGGTGAGCTCCTCAGCTAGAGATGAGTACCTGTGAATCCCGATATGGAAGTGTCTTCCCTGAGAATCCCCTTCAGGTAGCCGTGTCCCACACCTCTCTCACTCCAGCATCTGCAGCAACATCCCTCACCAAAAGCTGAGGGTGTGCAGTATTTACAATATAATTGTGTGCAATCCCAGGAGGGTTCGCTCAGCATCTACTGGAGAAGAGGCATCTGAATGCAAACTGGCTGGAGACCAGCCTGTCTGTGTTTCTGTGCTCTTTATCCACTTTAGGAGTAAACAGTAATTAAGGGACTTCCCCAAAGGGAGATGAGAACCCTTGGGTTCTGTGCTGAGTCAGATATGAATTGGCTGCTTTGTGCATATTTAAAAATTATAGTTGATTAGTACAAAAAACTAGGATAATGCCGAGATCTCCATAGGGTCTGATACCCTGTAAATGCCCAGGAGGGATGAGTAGAGAGTAGACAGAGAAATCTGGAGATAGATGCCTGAGGGGAGACACAAACACTCTGCAGACACACAGGGCTATTGTTAAGGGATCACAGATCAATAATTCTCACCAGTAGCTACCATTATACTGTGCAGCACCTTTCACTGAAGGATCATCAAAAAACCTAGCAAAGGAAAGTCACTATGAACATATCCTCATTTTACAGTGATTTAGTTGGAGTTTAGGTCCTGCTTTGAGCAAGGGGTTGGAGTAGATGACTTCCTGATGCCTTTTCCAACCCTAACCATCTTCTATGAGAGGCTGATTTTTTGTGAGCTTGTGCTGTGTAGATCTTTCTATACAGTGCAAGACAGTATTATTTTAGGTTTATTCCCCAAAGGGAGTATTCACGTGAGTGCTGAGTGAATTCTCTCACACAGAGATGACTTCAGTTTGTGTCTGTGGCTGGGTGTGGCCCTACCTGTGTGTGTGTGTGCTGCAAGAGGCCGGAGAGCATAATTTAGCAAAACAGGGAGAGGGAATCCAGGCTGGTGGAGCAGAAGGGGCTCAGTGAAACCCCAGTACATCTGGAGACATCCCAGAAGGGGAAACCAATCCATCAGAGTCTCCAGTAGCTGCTCCGTACCAAGGGGCTGCACAAGATCAGGAGTGAGGATATATTGAACCTAGAACCCGCCCTCATAAGCTCTGTCACTTTTGGCAGCTTTCTTGCTGGGGAAACATTACCCACACCTGGCCCCTGTGCAGTCCTTTGTTCTCCAGCTGATTAAGCATGATTGGCTGCCTGCGAGGCGGAGCGGAGGGGCATCCATGGTCGTTAGTTGCTAGATATCAAATGACTAGACAATCAGAGTGGCCCTTGTCTTCTCATCACACCTGTATCTCTGCAGAGTGCAAACCTTTTCCCACCTCTGAGTTAACGATACAGCCTGGAGGGGAAACTGAGGCACACACCTTAGTCCTACAAAAATATTACAGAAAATGCCCGGTCTGTCACACATGTGAACACTGCAGAACTAACAGACCAACACAACCAAAAGACTCGAATAATAGCACGTCTACTAGACAGACCCTGAAATAGGCTAGCAGCAGATTACTGCGAATTCAGAGGACACCATTATCTATTTGCAGTGGATTATTTTTCTAGATATACATTGAAATTGCATATTTGAACGATACAACATGTTGCAGTGTGATCAAAAAATCAAAGAGCGCATTCACCCAGGTTGGTATTGCAGCACAACTATTGGTGGACAATGGACCACAATTCACTGCAGCTGAAGTTAAATCTTTCCAAACAACATATGATTTTGAACACATCACTAGCAGCCTGCATTACCCACAAGCAACTGTAGAGGCAGAGAGAGCTGTACAGAGGGCCAAGGAAATACTGAAGCAGGAAGATCCATTCCTTGCTCTTCTGAGCTACAGATCAACACTCTTAGTAGTGATCAGCAGGGCCGTCTTTAGGCCGATTTCCCCAAATTGGGCCCCACGCCTAAGAGGGCCCTGCACCCAGCCAGAGCGCAGCAAGCCCTGCAGCTCCGCTCCCCCAGCTGGAGCACTGCAGCCCCACAGCCCTGCTCCCCCAATCGGAGAGCTGCAAGCTCTCGGCCCCGCTCCCCTGGCTGGAGTGCGGCAACCCAAAATACCGGCGAAGACTCAGAGCGCTGCCCAGTGAGTACAAGCTCCATGAATCGGGCCCTGCACTTGCTAAAGCTGGCCCTGGTGATCAGCTATCACCCATCTCAGCTCCTGATGCAAGGGCAGCTCAGGATAGTTGCAACCTTGGAAAAGAATTGAGCCTCAAAGCGGCTGGATCTCAGAAGAGTGGTCAGATCAGATCAACTGGCAAAAAGAGCTTATGGACACTTTTCTTACCGATGCCACTCAGAGAATTGCCTGATGGGAACCTGGTGACTGTGTTTGTGCCAGACTGGATGGAGGAACATGATGTAAAACTCCAGTTCCAGTAAAGAAAAAGAACACGTCTTTCTCCCCATCTGGGTTTATTTGGTGATGCCTCCACCCCTCTCGCTCCTTCCTGGCAGGGTCACCGAGGCAGCAAGGGAAGAAAATTCTAACCACAGGGTAACCCCCAGTTACTTGCCAGATAGCTGGAGACTCCCAAGAAATAACACAGACACATGCAATGTCTTTAACACAGTAATTACATCAAACAGCAGATGAATGGAACAGAAGAGGGTAAAACACTATTCTCAGGGCCACTGGTGCCCACACTGATAATACCCGTGAATTCCCCCAGTCACGTGACCTGATACAGCAAAAGTCATATTAGTGTTCATGGGTAGACGTACCCTGGAGGGGCCCTGGATGACCTGCGGCCATGCTACCTTCTGTGCAGGCCACAGTTAGCGATGTGGCTGACTGGGCTCCGCACAGCCCAGAGGACTCACATGTGAGATAAGGTGGCAAGTCTCACCTAGGGATCTGGGGGCTCATTCTGCCTGGATGGGGGAAGTTTCACCAACAAAGTTCTACAAACTGGGAGTCATCTTGGAGCGGCAAAGGCTCAAACTGGGGGATTTGCTGTCAGGTTCCCCAGAGGCTAGTTCTCAGGAGGAACCCTGCATGCAGGCCTGGGGCTCACCAGCCCCCAGCCAGTCCTGCCCTTTCCCTGGCTGGCTCCAGACGGCTCCCAAAATGGCATCCCCCTACTCCTGAGCTCCCAAGGGGCGGGCATTAGGGTGGCTAGATGACATGAAGAAAATATCAGGACACATGGGGGAGTGGGGAGTCCACTGGCAGAGCAAAGAAAAAAAAAAGCCGGATGCTGCCAGCAGAGTGAAATATCGGGACAAGTATTGGGACAACCACCCAAATATCGGGATGGTCCCGATTTTATCGGGACGTCTGGTCACCCTAGAGGGCATCTCACTCCCTATTGGTTGCTGAGTAGACACTGAGCCTGCAGTGGCTTACCCCACACAACCACATGCACCTCTCTGAGCTACCAGCACAGGGAGCCCCAGGGACCTAGGTTAGCTCTGTGGGGGTTACATTTGTTTTGCTCACAGATAGCACCTTCCACCCAGTTCTGAAATGCTCTATGCACCTTTATGGAGCTACACTCCCACTGCGATGCAGAAAAGCAGTAGAATCTCCTTTTTCATGGCAGAGGAAACCGAGGCACAGACAGGGGACTAGTGATTTTGG
Organism: Gopherus flavomarginatus; assembly: GCF_025201925.1. Taxonomy (NCBI): domain Eukaryota; kingdom Metazoa; phylum Chordata; order Testudines; family Testudinidae; genus Gopherus; species Gopherus flavomarginatus. The sequence goes on from NC_066617.1 coordinate 376,530,743, forward strand.
GGGGGTCTCCATTTTGGGGGACACTACTTGAGATATCTTAAATGGTGATCTTTTCAGAGATGGCTGAGCAGCCACCTTCTGATGAGGAGTCCTGGGGGCGGGTATGTGTGTGTGTCATGTTCTGTAGTCAAAGCCAGAGGCATCCCACATGATTAGTCACATCTGAAAATCTTGGCTGGAGTAACTTGCCCCCAGTCAGCCAAGGAGTCCTTGGTACAGAGAGCCCAGCTCTGTGCTGCCTTGGGTATTTCAGCTTCTCAGCGCGATTTGCTCTTTAGCTGCAGTGCAAGGAGCCACGGTCTATCTCAATCCAGGCCTGTCTCAGCAGGACAGTGGGATCACCTTCTTACTTCATGCTGAGCAAATGCCGCTGGGTCACAGGCAGTCGGGAATGTCAGACAGACCCAGGACGCCAGACATGGTCTTGTTTAACACCCACCTTGGCTGTAGCCTTTAAGTGCTGCCGCAATACAAATGCTAAATAATAATAGTTAATGATTTCAGCTCTGCCACAGACTCCAGGTGTGTTCTCGGCCAAGTTCATTAATCTACCCTGCCATTCCCCATCTGTAAAATGGAGATAATACTTCCCTCTGTCCCGGGAGTACGGTCCTTGGGCAAGGCTCTTCTTCGACTTGGATGAGGACCATGGAAGGACCCAGCCTGAAGGAAGCACGTTCTGATGCAGTGAAGTTCAAGAAAAGCAGCTCAAGTGAAAACCCCAGAAAGCAGGAAACCGGAGCAGCTCCAGCAAAGGCCTCTGGGGCGCAGACGAAGAGGAGGAACAGGCGAGCATGCAGCTGAAGAAGCACAGTAGATTGCTAGGCAGCCAGCTGAGTCGGATGGAGAGGAATCATTCTCTCGGCAGCGAGTGGTTCACACTGCCTGCCCATTCTTCCACTTACAGTTTATGGTTAGGCCTCAGTGGGCTTTTCGGTGTTAACGAGGGTTTCTGGAGCCAATGGCGCAGAAGATGTGCTGGAGGCACTTAAAGGGTTAATGTTGTAGGGTTCGCTAGGGAGGCAGATGTCTGCTGAGCCTCCTGCGTGATCCCTAACAATGCTCAGGCCCCCATTGTATCTACTCAATCCTCTGCCTGTCTCCTCCCCATACCATAGCATGACCCACAACACACTTATCATAACCTTAGTCCCAGATTTGGACCTTAGCGTCCAAAATATGGGGGTTAGCATGAAAACCTCCAAGCTTAGTTACCAGCTTGGACCTGGTACCTGCTGCCACCACCCAAAAAATTAGAGTGTTTTGGGGCACTCTGGTCCCTCTGAAAAACCTTCCCTGGGGACCCCAAGACCCAAATCCCTTGAGTCTCACAACAAAGGGAAATAATCCTTTTTCCCTTCCCCCCTCCAGGTGCTCCTGGAGAGATACACAGACACAAGCTCTGTGAAACTACACAGAGTGACTCCCCCTCTCCGTTCCCAATCCTGGAACAAAAAGAACTTTCCTCTTCCCCCAGAGGGAATGCAAAATCAGGCTAGCAAATCCAACACACAGATCTCCCCGATTTCTTCCTCCCACCAATTCCCTGGTGAGTACAGACTCAATTTCCCTGAAGTAAAGAAAAACTCCAACAGGTCTTAAAAGAAAGCTTTATATAAAAAGAAAGAAAAATACATACAACTGTTCTCTCTGTATTAAGATGATACAATACAGGGTCGATTGCTTAAAAGAATATTGAATAAACAGCCTTATTCAAAAAGAATACAAATCAAAGCACTCCAGCACTTATATTCATGCAAATACCAAAGAAAAGAAACCATAGAACTTACTATCTGATCTCTTTGTCCTTACACTTAGAAACAGAAGACTAGAAAGTAGAAACTACTTCTCCAAAGCTCAGAGAAAGCAGGAAGACAGACAAAAGACTCAGACACAAACTCCCTCCACCCAGAGTTGAAAAAATCCGGTTTCCTGATTGGTCCTCTGGTCAGGTGCTTCAGGTGGAAGAGACATTAACCCTTAGCTATCTGTTTATGACACGCCCCCCAAATTGCAGACAGTGGGGAAGCTCACTGGCGGCGATTTCCTTCTAGAACTTTAAAATAAACAGATTAATACAACACATGCACCTTTACATACCCCTAAGTATATAACTAACAGACTTCTACATTTTAAGAACACTTTTTAACTACTGAATTCTGGGAAACTCTCACGGGAGAGTGCATCAGCTACTTTGTTAGAAGCTCCTGTGATGTGCTGAATTTCAAAATCAAAATCTTGGAGAGCTAAACTCCAACGAAGAAGTTTCTTGTTGTTCCCCTTGGCAGTATGAAGCCACTTTAGTGCAGCATGGTGAGTTTGTAGTTGGAACCGCCGTCCCCAAACATATGGGCGTAGCTTTTCCAGGGTGTACACAATGGCATAGCATTCCTTTTCACTGACTGACCAGTGACTTTCCCTCTCAGACAGTTTCTTGCTGAGAAACACGACAGGATGGAAGTTGTGATCTGTTGCTTCCTGCATGAGCACTGCTCCTATACCACGCTCAGATGCATCCGTGGTTACTAGGAATGGCTTGTCAAAGTCCGGGGCCCTGAGCACAGGGTCAGACGTGAGCATCGCCTTAAGCTGGGTAAAGGCCTTTTGACACTCATCAGTCCACTTAACTGCATTTGGCTGGGTCTTTTTGGTCAGGTCGGTCAGTGGGGCAGTGATTTGGCTGTAGTGTGGTACAAATCGCCTGTAGTATCCGGCCAAGCCTAAGAAGGATTGGACCTGCTTCTTTGACTTTGGGACAGGCCACTTTTGGATAGCATCCACCTTGGCCTGTAGGGGGTTTATGGTTCCTCGACCCACCTGGTGCCCCAGGTAAGTCACTCTGTTTTGGCCTATTTGACACTTTTTGGCCTTAACAGTTAGTCCGGCCTGCCTGATGCGCTCAAAGACCTTTTCCAGGTGTAGTAGGTGTTCGGGCCAGGAGTCTGAAAAAATGGCCACATCATCGAGGTAGGCAACTGCAAATTCTCCCAGTCCAGCTAGTAGACCATCTACCAGCCTCTGGAAGGTGGCGGGTGCATTTTGAAGGCCGAAAGGAAGGACATTGAATTCATACACCCCCGCATGGGTGACGAATGCTGACCTCTCCTTGGCAGGTTCATCTAGCGGTACTTGCCAGTACCCCTTGGTTAAGTCTATTGTAGAGATGAACTGGGCACGTCCCAACTTTTCCAATAGCTCATCGGTACGTGGCATTGGATAGTTGTCCGGACGAGTTACAGCATTTAGCTTACGGTAGTCCACGCAAAAGCGTATTTTCCCATCTGGTTTGGGTACCAGAACCACTGGAGATGCCCATGCTCTGGTAGATGAGCGGATTATACCCATCTGTAGCATGTTCTGGATCTCCCGTTCTATAGCAGCTTGGGCATGAGGAGACACTCGGTAGGGTGGGGTTCTGATTGGGTGAGCATTACCTGTATCAATGGAGTGGTATGCCCGTTCAGTCCGTCCTGGGGTGGCTGAGAACAATGGGGCGAAGCTAGTGCACAGCTCCTTGATTTGTTGCCGCTGCAGACGTTCCAGGGTGGTTGAGAGGTTCACCTCTTCCACGCCACCGTCTTTTTTCCCGTCGTAGTAGACACCGTCAGGCCACTCAGCATCCTCTCCCTGGACTGTAAACTGACAAACCTGTAAGTCTCTGGAATAGAAAGGCTTGAGAGAATTAACATGGTACACTTTAGGCTTTAGTGAGGAATTGGGAAATGCTATGAGGTAGTTTACAGCTCCCAGGCGCTTTTGGACCGTGAATGGCCCTTCCCATGATGCTTCCATCTTATGGGCCTGTTGCGCCTTCAAGACCATAACCTGGTCTCCTACCTTGAAGGAACGTTTTCTGGCATGTCTGTCATACCAGACCTTTTGCTCTTCTTGAGCATCCTTTAGGTTCTCTTTAGCAAGGGCTAAAGAGTGTCGGAGGGTGCTTTGTAGGTTGCTTACAAAGTCCAGAATGTTAGTTCCTGGAGAAGGCGTAAACCCCTCCCATTGCTGCTTCACCAACTGTAATGGCCCCTTAACCTCGTGACCATACACAAGTTCAAACGGTGAAAACCCTAACTGGGATGTGGTACAGCCCTGTAGGCAAACAGCAACTGCTGCAACACTAGGTCCCAATTATTGGAGAATTCGTTGATGAATTTTCGTATCATGGCCCCCAAAGTTCCATTGAACCTTTCCACTAGGCCATTGGTTTGATGGTGGTACGGGGTGGCAACCAAGTGATTCACCCCATGAGTTTCCCACAGTTTTTCCATGGTTCCTGCCAGGAAATTAGACCCTGAATCTGTAAGGATGTCGGAGGGCCAACCTACCCTGGCAAAGATGTCTGTTAGGGCCAGGCACACAGTGTTAGCCCTGGTGTTGCCTAGAGCTACTGCTTCTGGCCATCGGGTAGCAAAGTCCACTAAAGTCAGTACGTACTGCTTTCCTCTGGGCGTCTTTTTTGGGAAAGGGCCCAGAATATCCACAGCTACTCGCTGAAATGGGACCTCAATTATGGGGAGTGGCTGGAGAGGGGCCTTGACCTGGTCTTGAGGCTTTCCCACTCTTTGGCATATCTCACAAGACCGGACATACTTGGCAATGTCCTTGCCCATCCCCTCCCAGTGGAAGGACTTCCCCAACCTGTCTTTGGTTCTGTTCACCCCAGCATGGCCACCGGGATGATCATGGGCTAAGCTTAAGAGCTTCTCCCGGTACTTAGTTGGAACCACCAACTGTTTTTGCGGCTGCCATTCTTCCCGGTGTCCACCAGAAAGAATTTCCTTGTATAAAAGTCCTTGGTCTATAACAAACCGGGATCGATTAGAAGAGCTGAGAGGCGGTGGGGTGCTCCGTGCCGCCGCCCACGCTTTCTGAAGGCTGTCATCTGCTTCCTGCTCAGTCTGGAACTGTTCCCTTGAGGCTGGGGGTCACCAGTTCTTCCTCAGACTGTGGACTTGGGCTTGTCCCTCTGGAAGCGATGTAGGTGATGGGTTGTTTCCGTTACTGGTGAACCGCTCTCCGCTGGTGCACCTGAGGGTATTTCAGGCTCTGGCTGAGCCTTTTGGGTATGGCTGTCTTGTGCTTTTGCCAGTTCTGGCTCGCTGGCGCCCTCTGGCGTTGAGTTTGAAGATGTGGTTGCACTTGCTGGTGCTGGTTTGCTGTTCCAGTTCCGGGCCTGGGACTGGAGGTGCTGTGGCTGTTTCAGTGGTAGGCATGGAATCCGGGTCCACTACCTCTGTCTGGGTCTCTGGTAACACAGACGGGGCGTCTGTGGACGGTTTCAGGAACAGAAATGGGTCTGGAAGCTTGCCTGGTTTGGCTACGTGTAACCATTCCCACTCGCTTGGCCCGCTTCACCTGGTTGGCCTAGTCTTCCCCCAGTAGCATGGGGATAGGATAATTGGCATAGACTGCAAAAGTCCCACATTCCTGACCAGCCTTTGTACTGGACAGGCAGTTGAGCTGTAGGCAAGTCTACAGCTTGTGACATGAAGGGGTAAATTGTAACTTTGGCCTTTGGGTTGATGAATTTGGGGTCAACGAAGGATTGGTGGATAGCTGACACTTGTGCACCCGTGTCTCTCCACGCAGTAACCTTCTTCCGCCCACTCTCAAATTTTCCCTTCGCTCCAAGGGTATTTGAGAGGCATCCGGGCCTGGGGATCTTTGGGGTGATGGTAGTGTAATGAATTGCACTCGCATGGTGTTCTTTTGGACAGTTGGCCCTTGATATGTCCCAGTTCATTACACTTAAAGCATCTTCCATCTGATGGGTCACTGGGCCGAGGTGAGTTACTGGAGACTGGTGAGGTTGAAGGGTAGGGTGTCTGTGGCTTTACTTGGGTGGTATGTGGGGTCTTTGGCTGTCCTCGGTTGTAGGGTTTATGGTCTGTGTGCCCCCTGGGGTAATCGTTCCCCTTGACAGTAGCTTTCTTGCTTTCTGCCAGTTCCATCCATTTGGCTCCAATTTCCCCCGCCTCAGCGATATCTTTGGGACTTCCATCTTGTATGTACCGTGTGATGTCTTCAGGAACACCATCCAAGAACTGCTCCATTTGTATGAGGAGGTGCAGTTCTTCCAAGGTTTGAATGTTGTTTCCTGTTATCCAGGCCTCATAGTTTTTTGCAATGTAGTAGGCGTGTTTGGGAAATGACACCTCTGGTTTCCACTTTTGGGTTCTGAAGCGCCGACGGGCATGATCTGGGGTTATCCCCATCCTGTATCTGGCCTTGGTTTGAAAAAGTTTATAGTCATTCATTTGCTGCTTAGGCATTTCAGCTGCCACCTCTGCTAAAGGTCCACTGAGCTGTGACCTCAATTCTACCATGTACTGGTCTTCGGGAATGCTGTACCCAAGACAGGCTCTTTCAAAATTTTCCAAGAAGGCCTCGGTGTCATCACCTGCCTTGTAGGTGGGAAATTTCCTGTGCTGTGGAGCAATAATTGGGCGCCGGGTTGTTAGGGTTGGCTGGCACATGCAGCCCAGCTTTTGCCAACTCCAGTTCATGTTTTCTCTGTTTTTCCTTCTCTTCATTCTCTTTTTGTTGTTTTTTCCATTTCTTTTGTTGTTTTTCCATTTCTTTTGGTGCTTTTCCATTTCTCGGCGGTGGGCCAACTCTTCTTCTTCTTGTTTCCTTCGGTGGGCTGCCTCTTCTTCCTCTAGTTTTCTTTTGTGTGCTGCCTGTTTGATTTGTTCTTCTCTTTCTTTCATCTCCATCTCTTTTTGTTTTTTTCCAGTTGTCGCCTGTGTTCAGCTTCTTTGATTTGTTCTTCGGCCTCAATTTTTGCCTTAGAAGTCATGGTTCCTGTTTTCTTGTGTTGGGGTGCCCTCCGGTGTTTATCTTCTGAACTGCAGGCTCTGTTGCCTCCTGAAGTCTGCCTAGCAACAGTGCCTTTAGCTAATCTTCAATGTTAAGAACCTGAAAAACCACTTTATTTGCATGCATATAGTGCTGGTACTTGCCTCCTAATGGGAGGGCTATTGCATGACAAAAGACCCTTAACAGTCTGGTAATGGCTTCTTGCTTAACATGCAAGCCACAAACTGCCAGAGAGAGCAGAAAAAAAATTCTCTCTGGTTCCCTTTTAAAACCAACTGTTTCTCTCTGCTAAAAAGCCCTTAGCAGAGAAAAGAAAAATATAATATTCCTACTGGCTTCTGGATTCTGTCTATATCCCACCCGCTGCACACCATGTCATAACCTTAGTCCCAGATTTGGACCTTAGCGTCCAAAATATGGGGGTTAGCATGAAAACCTCCAAGCTTAGTTACCAGCTTGGACCTGGTACCTGCTGCCACCACCCAAAAATTAGAGTGTTTTGGGGCACTCTGGTCCCCCTGAAAAACCTTCCCTGGGGACCCCAAGACCCAAATCCCTTGAGTCTCACAACAAAGGGAAATAATCCTTTTTCCCTTCCCCCCTCCAGGTGCTCCTGGAGAGATACACAGACACAAGCTCTGTGAAACTACACAGAGTGACTCCCCCTCTCTGTTCCCAATCCTGGAAACAAAAAGAACTTTCCTATTCCCCCAGAGGGAATGCAAAATCAGGCTAGCAATCCAACACACAGATCTCCCCGATTTCTTCCTCCCACCAATTCCCTGGTGAGTACAGACTCAATTTCCCTGAAGTAAAGAAAAACTCCAACAGGTCTTAAAGAAAGCTTTATATAAAAAGAAAGAAAAATAATACAAATGTTCTCTCTGTATTAAGATGATACAATACAGGGTCAATTGCTTAAAAGAATATTGAATAAACAGCCTTATTCAAAAAGAATACAAATCAAAGCACTCCAGCACTTATATTCATGCAAATACCAAAGAAAAGAAACCATATAACTTACTATCTGATCTCTTTGTCCTTACACTTAGAAACAGAAGACTAGAAAGTAGAAACTACTTCTCCAAAGCTCAGAGAAAGCAGGCAGACAGACAAAAGACTCAGACACAAACTCCCTCCACCCAAAGTTGAAAAAATCCGGTTTCCTGATTGGTCCTCTGGTCAGGTGCTTCAGGTGAAAGAGACATTAACCCTTAGCTATCTGTTTTATGACACACACTCATTGGCAGTCGGTGAAAGCAAGTTGGTGGTTCTCAGCCTCTCAGGTCCAGAAAATCCTGGTTTGGCCTGCACCATCCAGCCCATTCTCCGTCAGCAGCTGGTCACTGGAATCCCTCATCTGTCAGAGGCCCCTGCCCTCTCCCAGCGCTGTGCCCTACTGGGGTAACACACCCAGTCAACGGGAGCGAACACACCCCAGGATTATCCCAAAGCCCACTTGGGTTGGCCGGCACTGCTCAGGTGAAGAACCCAGATCTAGGCTCCTGCTCCTCTCAGGTGAGGCGCTTAAACAGGGCCCTCCACACTCCCAATCTCTGGTTCTCAGCTCCAGGGGCGGGTCCATGGCTCTCAATCCTGTCGGAAGGAAGTGAGGTCCATCTGGCCTGGATGAAGGCACCTGGGTTCCTTTGAGGGTGGGGTTCTCACCATTCTTGGGCCAGCTTTAGGCCCTTCCTCCCCCACAATCGGGCTCTTGCCCGCGCTTAAGAGGCCCCGCACCTTAGATGGCCTTTTTTTTAATTTTTTTTTAAATGTACCTGGCGGTGCTCCGGTCTTTGCGGCACTTCTGGCGAGGGGGGGCCTTCACGTCGCTCCGGTTTCTTTCGTGGCGACTTCGGGTGTCGGAGTCCCTTCAGTGCCATGGGAAAGACCCGGAGCGAGTGAAGATCCCCTGCCCACCGATGTGCCACGAAGACCCGGACTGCTCCGGATATTCAATTTCAGGACCTGCAGCCCTAAAGCCGGCCCTCACCAAGTCCAATCATACTTTGGCTGGCTTCGAGCAGCTCCCGCTCAGCGTGATGGCTTTGAGGATCCCCTTCCAGGCGCCCATGCCACCCCAGGCATAGTGCGGGGAAGTGGGCCCCCTCACTCATTGGGCATGTAAACAATTGAGGTCCCGAGCCCAAGGGCACCTCCGCACGGAGATGGACGGGGTGATCTCACCATCTGGAGGAGACAGGACCCCCCCCACCCCTAGATCTGCACAAGTAGCGTGCTAACAAAGGGATAACCACCCAGCAGCCATCTGAGAGGCTATGCAGGTAATCGGGCAGCTAGCCCCTTCCAACCACCAGCAACGCCGCAAGCTCCAGTCTAGTTTCTTCTCTAGATCGATCAGAGCTAGTGTGTCGGCTTGCCCTCCAGCTGGGAATTACACCCC